>NC_057711.1:63876089-63986921 GCF_004010195.1 Chiloscyllium plagiosum
GTTCACCCACCTTATTTCTGATACTCCTTGCGTTGAAGTATACACACTTGAGCCCATTTCAGTGTCCGCAAGTATTCCCTGTCAGTGCTACCTTCTCCACAGCCTCCCTACACTCTTGGACATCCTGAAAAACAGCTAACCTACTTCCTGGACTACTGGACTAGAAGTCCGGATCCCATCCCCCTGCCAAATTAGTTTAACCCCCCCCCAAGAGTGCTAGCAAACCTACCTCCCAGGATATTGGTGCCCTTCTGGTTCAGGTGCAACCCGTAAATCTAGTTGATCTAGCAACTGCGGCGAATTGGCTTCAGCTACCACAGACTTGGCCTCGGGAGGTAGTCGGGTAAGCAAATAAATTAATCACCAAAATTTTAACTAATTTGGCAGCCAGTTACTGTGGCAATTCGGGAGTTGAGCAACCACAGACTTGGCCTGAGGAGGTAGTTGGATAAGCACCTAAACTGATCAACTAAATTTTAAAACAATTTGGCACACGCGTGATCCAATGTGTCACGATCCTAATCCAGCCAGGGGAAAGACGGATGGGCAGAGAGAGAATGGCAAGATAAACGGAGAGATTGCCAATTACATTTTTGCTTTAATACTGAGAAATCCCCAGATCGTGGGAAATTGACAGGGGCCCTGCTGTTTTGTTTGTCTGTCTTGCGTTTGTCCTGTAGTTGTCAGGTCTGTTTGTCCTGTTTGTTCCTGTGTTTGTCAGTGCTGCAGTCTGTTCTCTATTGCCATCTCGAACCAGAGGTCCATGAGGTTGTGGGACCTCAACACTCGGGAGAAGGTCCGCTCCGGGGACAAGTCTAACTGGTCCTGCTGAGGCAGCAGTCCGCAGACACCGACTCTCTCAAGGAAGTAAAAAGCGCCAGGGTAACCACTTTCGCTCAGAGAGTAAGGTATGGAATACCCTGTTTATACAGGCCACCGGCCAATATTATTATTAATACAGGCCACCGGCCAATATTATTTGGGAGCAGAACAGGGAAGGTAAGTACAGCGACCCTTCGTGGCCTGAGTTTAGATAAGTTTAAAGTGTTCAGCACAACTTAAAATCACAGAGTCCTGAAAACTCTTTGGGGAAAAAAAGGACCCCTCCCAGCCCCCTTTCCCTCATTGCCCCACATTTACCTTGTTGCTGAGGAACTTGATCCTGGAGGGGTGGTGGCATGAGGTGGTTGTGTTACTGGCTTCCCAGTTGCACAGGGCAACAGAGACAGAGACAGAGAGAGAGAGCAGAGACAGTGGCTGTCACAATTCATGTTAGTACTCAACAGGGTCCTAGCGCCCGGATGCACTTATACACTGAACCTTGGAGAAACTTTAACTCTTTGTGTTCGGCCTTGCATGGACATTTGCTTGCTGTTTGTCTGTTTCAATCCCTGCAGCTGAAGATCCAGAGATGACTTGATTTATTTTGCATTTGGTGATCTATGATTGTTTTTCTTTTAAGGAATCATCGGTGCTTATAAAATGAAAATTCTGCACAAGTTTTATTAATAAGGTATTAACGGTCCTACCCTCCTTAGACACCATGACTGCCCCACTGGCACTCTCCAATTAGTCAAAGAATTGACTAAAGTAGATCAAAGCAGTCGCACTATAACTAAGTTGGCATCAGACTGTACACTGCTTCTCCATCAGAGTTTTTGGCAGTATGTTTATTTAAAAAATAATATATTAAGATTCAATGATATAGTATAATACAGTGTAAGTAACATTTTGGCATCCTGGGCTGAGGTGCAGAATGGTTCTGCATGAGAATAAATATGAACTTTATATGGCTTAATTAAAATACAAAAGAAAATTGTAAAACTAAGTCTAAAGACGATTCTAAATCTCCCAAATCACCAATGTGGCTTTCAGAAAATTATACTGGCATAATTAAATTTTATTTTGGGGTCCACAAAATTTTAAGACTGCTGCATCTCATCAGGAAGTATAGCATATCTGTGTGGAGCTACTATCTGGCCCTGTCAACTTCAGTTTAGGACCCGTCACTGTCCCGATACTGCAATCATATCTGCTGCATGCCCAGTGGTCCTCCTGGGTCGGCTGACATTGTGCAAGTTGGATGTTAGCAGTCACTGCTCCCTTCAGGATCTCCATGCTGGAAATCCCAGACACACACTACTCCATGCTGCAGGCAGTGATTTCCCGCAGCCCTGGATCCTCCGACCCTGGCAGCTCCAGCTGCGCCTGGTCGCCTTGCACGCACTTAGAGTCCCCTCAGTTGAACCGGCGTTGGGCTTTCTCTTTTATAAGTGTAACCCCTCCACTTTGCACCCCTTAGTCAGGCCCCGTCCCCCTGGTACAGGTTGCCCAACTTGGGCAGCATGAGTTCTGTGTGTGCTGCGATCCTCCAACACTCCAGGCCACTTTTACCACGCAAGCCCCAAGCACTGCCCCCTCCTACGAAAACCCCCTGTTGCTAGTTGACCTTCCAGCATCACGGTGGGCACAGCACCCCAACCATGCAGGCCAGGCGAGGTCTGCCCCGCCACACATTGTCACACTAAAACGGGAGGCATACTGCTGGCAATACGGCATTATCCACTGTCCCCAGTAAGAGCAGAAGGCATTAAGCTGGTGGTTGACTCCCTCCTAAAGCAGGGTGTCCTAGTTCCAACAAGCAGTCCCCGGAATACATCCATCCTACCCATCCCAAAACCCGGAAGGCCAGAAAAGTGGCGTTTTGTCAGGGATCTGAGGGCTGTAAACTCAATTGGGATTCCCTGCTCCCCAATAGTCCCGGACACTAACACCATACTCACTAATATTCCCGCTTCCACCACCTGCTTTTCTGTAATCGGCCTCTGCTCAGCCTTTTCCTCCATCAAATTGTCCCTTGCAAGCCAGTACCTTTTCGCTTTTATGTATGGTGGCTGCCAGTACACATGGACCAGGCTTCCCCAGGGTTACACAGAGAGTCTCACAGTCTATTCCGCTGCAGTACATTGTACCCTCTCTACTTTACACCTGCCATGCAACAGCATCCTCCTGCAATATACGGATGATTTGTCACCACCCTCCACCTCCATGGAATGCAGGACCCAGTAGCATTGCTCTGCTATCTGGCAAAGGGTGGACACTGAGGGGTCTCTGTGGAGAAAATGCCACTCTGCCAGTACACAGTACAGTACTTGGGGTATGAACACTCACATGGCCTCAGGGCACTATCTATAGACAGAGTCACGCCATAACTCAGCTTCCCCCGCCAGCCACAGGAACTCAGCTGCAGGCTTTCCTGGGGATGGTAAATTATTGCAGGCCAGACCACCGTGCCATTGACGAGCCCCTATGGGAGGCATCCTCACCAAAGCAGCCAGCGAAAGTGACCTGGACACCAAAGATGGAACAGGCATTCACTTAATTGGAACAGTGGTCTCTGCTCCTGTCCTGGAGGTCCCAGACTATACTTAATCCTTCTACCTCTATGTCAATGAATCTGAGGGGTTTGCATCCAGCATCTGAACGCAGCTCAATGGGGATTTCCGACGCCCTGTTGCTTTTTACTCTGTACACTTACCACCTGTTGTAAGGGGAATGCCGACATGTTTGAGCGCAGTAACAGTAGAGAAGGCCACCCTTGTTGTCCTGGATCACCCATGCACTGTTTTGGTTCCCCATTCGGTCTCCCTGCTGCTAAATTCTGCAGCTACCCGACACTTCACTGCCACCCGGAGAACTGGCTAGGAGGTTACTTTATTGTCCAAAGCCAACCTGTCCCTACAATGTGCCCCTGCCCTGAACCCCCGCCACCCTGCTCCCACTCACTCTGAACGTCATTGCGGACAATCATGACCGTTTAGACTTTGTTCAGCAAGTCGTACCCCGCACCCTGAGTTTAGATCAGAGTGGTGATGGAAAAGCCCAGCAGGTCAGGCAACATCTGAGGAGCAGCAAAAGCCCTTCATCAGGAATGCCCCGCTCCCTGTACCCTGCGCCCTGACCTCTCTGAAACACCAAGACAACCCTGACCTCATACTCTATACAGATTGGTTCTCCTTCAGGCCCTCGGACCACTGCACACTGGCAGAGTATGCCACCTGCACCCCTTTCGCAGTGCTAGAATCAGCTGCACTGCCAGATGGCACCTCCACACAGGCTGCGGAGCTGTTTGCACTTACTCAGGTTTGTATCATTGCTAAAGGTCACACAGTAAACATTTATACTGACTTCAGATATGCCTTTGGAGTTGTCCATGATTTTGGCACACTCTAGAAAACAGAGAGGCTTCATCACGTCAGCAGGGAGGCCACTACAACATGCTGTGCTGATCTCTAACCTCCTGAAAGCAATCCTGTTACCCTCAGCCCTAGCAATTATCAAATGCACTGTCCATGCCTCTGCCACTGCCGTGTCACCCTCAGGAAAGCCTCAGCTAATACAGCAGCCTGGGAAGCCGCACTGCACCCCACCACCTACGTCCTGCAGGCCCCTGGAATAGTGAAGGCTCCAGTCTTCCCTGACCTCTGGCCGCTCCACAGCAGGAAAAGGACAGTTGGGCCTGCACTGGGGCCATGCAATCAGCTTCCCTACAGCTGCCAGTACACCCCGATGGCCGCATCATTTGCCCAAGAGCCCACCTACACACATTGGCCACATGGGCAAGAGGGACATGATACACACTGTCACACAATCCAGGTATGCACCTGCCCAAGCCCTGCTGTCACAGTGCCTCATCTGCCTCCAGAACAATGCAGGAAAGCCTGTTGCCAAATACAACCACCTGCCAGTTCCTGAAGGGGCCTGTCAGCCACTTACAGATTGACTTCGCACACATGTCCCAAAAACCGGGTTATAAGTACATCCTGGTCATCATAGACATGTTCTCCAAATGGTTGGAAAAGCATTTCCCACAAGAAAGGATGATGCACGGTTAGTAAAATACCTCCTAGGGGATGTCATCCTCAGACTTGGGGTCCCTGGCAACATAGAGATGGACAGGGGGACTCACTTGACTGCTCGGCTCACGACTGGCATTAGCGAGGCACTGGGGATACCATGGCGACACCACATCCCCTACCAACCCCAGTCATCAGGCATGGTTGAATGGATGAATGGCACCCTTAAGACTACATTGACCGAGATCACCTAGGAAACAGGACTGACCTGGCCAGACGCCTTGCCACTTGCCCTTTATACTATACGTGCACAGGCAAACCGCACGACTGGACTCGCCCCTTTTGAATTGCTTATGGGGCAACCTATGCCCATTGCTACCAGACCCCCCGAAACTCTCCACAGATATAGCCCTTCTCCTGACGCAAGAAGCCCTGCTAGATTATGTCCAGGCCTTTAGCAGGAATATTAGTGTTACACACGACCAAGTCAGGGCCACGTTGCCTACATCCCAGTCAGTGCCCATTTATCCATTCTGACCCGGGGACAATGTCATGATAAGATCATTGGACAAGGCCTCTCTGTCCTCTAGGTGGAGAGGCCCATACCTGATCCTGTGACGACCCGGACAGCTGTGAAAGTGGAAGGACGGCCCTAATGGACACATACCATCTACTGCAAGAGAGCTCCACATCTGACAGACAGGGACTAGACAGAAGAAGATGCCACTCGGAACACCAAGGGTGGATCCAGCTACTCTGCCTGACCTGTCTGTTCATCACACGGTGGGTTGCAGGTAAACAGGGACAAGGGACGAGACATTTGCACACCTGTGTGCAATACTACTACCCTCTGCCCCCTTCACCACTCAGCTAGCACTGATCCACTGGGAAAATGTCCCTGCCCCTGAGATAACATCTGCTGAGCAAGACTCAGACACCGAGAGCTGCTTGATACCAAGCCCACCCCACCTGACAATCCCCCTGGCTCCGGCTACATTGCCCCCTCCCCTAACCAAAAAAAAGGAGGAATTGTGGGAAAAGATCTGTCACCCTGCCCACCCATAGTAGGCCCACACATAACATAAGAAAGCAAACTTGGTCAAACTATACCAGAAACACCCAGAATGCCTCAGAAGGGACCAAGCAGGCTGACAAGTGAAACCAGACAACACTCACAGACAAGGGAATACACTTTCCAACACCCACTAATACCCGGTCAACACAGCTGTACCAAAGCCCCGAGGGCAGTCTCATAACACAGCAATACCAAAGCCAAAGAACAGGTCAAACGGAGAGGCACCACCAAGACTTCGCTCCCAGTACAAGACAATGGAAGCACCTTACTGTTTCAAAAGAGACATTCTCACTTACCTGCCAAGAGAACTGGAATCCCCTGACCCATTGATACTGTCAGGATGTTGCATTGCATCAAGAATCAGGACATTCATCCAATGCCTGTTTTTCAATTATCATTATTTTAACTAGATTACTCCATTTCCAAATACATTGTATCTTTCGCCATTTTAATTACCCTTATTGTATAAGATTCCTCGAAAACCTGGCTTCATCCTCAGCTCGAGGAAGAGAACCCTTGATCTATCTGTACAGACTGTCAGTTCTGTGTCAGCCTAGTCAATTTCTCTTCTAGCGATATCGCTTGTAATAAACCGCATGTCAATTTCACCCAATCTGGCTTGTGTGGTCTCTGCTTTGTTGGGCTAATTTCTCTGACATAATGTCATTTACAAAATACCTTGCAAGAACTATAACAAACACTACATTAGACAAACAGGCAGAAAACTAGCCACCAGGATACATGAACATCAAGTAGCCACAAAAAAAAGACCCTCTCTCACTACTATCTTTCCGTCCAGATGAGAAAGGACACCACTTCGACTGGGACAACACGTTCATCCTAGGTCAAGCCAAACAGAGACATGCGTGAGAATTCCTAGAAGCATGACATTCCAACTGGAAATCTATCAACAAACACATTGACTTGGATCCCATTTACCACCCCCTGAGAAAAATAACAGGATATGACATCACCACCCCAAGGAAACCTAAACACACAAAAAAGTGGGTCATACCAACAGTGCTTCACCAGAGGCTCACAGATGATGTTACCTAACCTAGTATGGTGAGGAAATGTCTGAAAATGAACCTTCCAGCTCAGTGAGCAAACTTAGAATCTCTAAGTGTATATAAATTCTGTCTTTCAGAATCACCTCCAACAACTTAACCACCAAAATCGGACTCACAGGTCTATAGTTCCCAGGTCTCCCCTTGTATTCCTTCTTAAACCAATATACAACATGAGCCACTTCCAGTCATCCAGTACCTTACTCGTAGTTACAGATGACAAATATTTGTGCCAGAGACCCCACCATATCCTCTCTAACTTCCCACATTGTCCTGGGATACACTAGATCAGGTACTGGAGATTTGTCCACCTTTATATTTTCTAAGACCTCTAGTACTTCCTCTTCTGTAATGTGAACTGTTTTCAAAACAAGTATTTATTTCCCTGATTTCTCTAGCCTCCATTGCTTTCTCCACAGTAACAAAAAAGGTGCAAAATATTCAGTTACTCTCACATCTGAGTTTAACAAAGATAAGCTCTTTGATATTTAGCAGTCTCAACTCTCTCTCTCTCGAGTTGCTCTCTTGCTTTTTAATGTACTTGTAAAATAGATTTGGATTATCCTTAATCTCATATCCTCTTCAACTTCTTGATTTCCCTTTTAAGAATGCCCCTACACTCCTTATATTTTCAAAAGATTCATTTGATCCCCGGTGTCTACATCTAATATGACTTCTGTTTATTCTTGACTAAAGCCTCAATATCTTTATTTATCCACTGTTTCCTAATCCTACAAGCCTTACCTTTCCATCTGAACAGGAACATAACTGAACTTTCATTATCACACTTTTGAAAGTCTCTCACTTATCAGATGACCTTTACTTGTGAACACTCTACTCCAATAAACTTTTGAAAGTTCTTGTCTCATTCTATCAAAACTTACCTTACTCCAATTAAAAATTAACTTTTGTGGAAGGCTTATCCAGTTCCATAATTATTTTAATCTAATGGAGTTATGATCACTAGACCTGAATACGATTATCTTCTCAAGGGCACGATGGGCATTAAATGTTCATTTTACAGTGATAACCACATCCCTGAAAGAAGAAACAAGACAATAATCACAGTTGCTGATTCCCATATCACAAATGAATCAGCATTCAAGGAGAAGGGAGAATGAGAAAACTTGAGCAAACAAAAGTAATTTAAATTTGCTGGTTAAAACTTCTTATTTGTCGAGTAAGCATGAGGAGGCATGTAGACTACACTGTCATCTGAAGCATAGATTTTCTGGCTGAAAAGTGTCATAAAACTAGTCCCTTTTTTCTAAAAGTTGTTCCTTGGCTCAAGGAGACTCTGTTCTTGATTTTTTTCAGCGGGGCAATGAACTGGGCCAGGCTCCAATCAGTCTTGTTTGCTACAGAGATGAAAAAGATTTTGAGAGGCCTTTTGTTTATATGTAAACAGATGTGACTTCAGGCCAAAGTGGTCATGTTTTAGAAGTGACCTGTAAAATGAAAGGAGAGTGGCTAGCTCTCTAGCAGAGCTGAGCAGTTTTTAGTTCAGTCTTGAACTGGTTGGAAGTTCAACAGGGACATGTGTGGAAACTCTCTCTCTCTCTCTCTCTGCCCTTCAACTTCAACCTGTAAGCATGTGTTCCATTTATACTGGTTTTTAAAGGGAGTTTGCTTATTGAGACTGTTGTGTATATTCGGAACAGCATAATGAAGTCTATTGGATAGGCTGAGTTCTGTCAGGGTTCTTTATTCTGTTCTTTGTGTTTCATTGTGTAATTTGTGAATAAATGTTTGCCTGTTTTAAAATCTAGTAGTCAACCTAGCTAGCCTAATCTGGGTTATTTTCACCGTACACTTACCAAAACAAATTGGAAAGTTATGGTCTGAGCTGCCTGCTTAAGCATGTTTTGAGCAGTCTGGCCTAGTCCATAACAGACTGAGGGCTCGTCCAGGATTTTAAACAGCGAGTGGTTGGTGCTCGTATCTGTATTTTGGGTGTTGGTTTGGTTGGGTAGACAAAGGTTGGGAAAGGAATGGCTCTTTCAGTCAGCAAAGGTTTTCTGAATGTGGATGCAATAACTTTGGAAGTTTTGCAAAAAGTAAATAAGACCAAGTTGCAGGAATTAGCAGAGAGGCTGGAATTGGAGCTGCTTATTTCTGTAAGATAATTACAGCTGGAGAAACCATCAGAATCTATAGGGTTGGCAAGAATTCAATTGCAAATGAAGCAACTTGAGTTAGAGGCAAGAGATAAGGAAAGGGCAGCAGAAACAAGTTATGATTAAAAGCAGGAGAGAGGAGAAAAGTGACAGCAGCAGAACAGAGAAAGAGAGAGAGCAGCAGAGGGGGAAAGAGAGAGCAGAGAAAGTAAAAGAGAGCTTTTGAACTTCAAAAACTGATACTTAAAAAGGAGAGTCAGCGCAAAGGCTAGAGATAAAGGCTTAGTGAGGAAGAGAGTGAGGATAAGCAAGCCCCTGGTAGTCAGAAGTCTAGTGAGAAACTGGTTAAGTATGTTCAAGCATTGCCTAAATTTTATGAGAAGGATGTAGAAGCCTTTTTCATTTCATTTGAAAAGGTGGCTAAAGAAATGCAATGGCCAGTGGCAATGTGAGTTTTATTGATCTAAATGAAACTTGGAGGTAGGGCTAGTGGGGTATTCGCATCACTATCAGTGGTGGCATCTGGGGAGGATGAGGAGGTGGAAAAAAAACCAATTTTAAGTACATATGCGCTTGTACCAGAAGCCTATAGACAACTACGGAACATAAGGAGGGACCCTGGTCAAATCCACATTGAGTTTGAAAGGATCAAACAGAGTAATTTCAATAGATGGATAAGAGCTTAAAAATTATTCTGGAGGAGTTCAAAAATTCACTGCCGCAAGTAGTGTGAACTCATGGAAGAGCAGAGTGTTAAAACAGCAAGGTTAGCAGCTGAAGTAGATGATGATTATGAGCTGGTTCATAAAACTCGGTTTGGCTTCCAGAATCAATTTCAGTGCATGAGGGATAGAAATTGGGGCAAAGAGGAATCCTCATGTGGAAAGGGAAACGTGAAGATCACGAGGATAATTTACCACAGGGTAAAAAAAGAAACACTTGAGGGCAACAAAGAAGTTAAATAGATCTGGTATTTTCATTGTAATAAAGTGGGCCATACAAAATCACTGCTGGTGGGCTAGCAGAAAGCCAGATGTAAGAAACCAGACAAGTCTGGAAGTTGTTTTGGACACGTAACAAAAAGCACAAGGGAAGTTAGACAACTGCCTCAGAGTGTACAAGATGATCAGAGGTTGATTAAGGAGGAAGTGTTAGATCTACTTAAAAAATATACATGCAAGGGTATAGTTTATTCACACAGGCCAGGAGCAGTAGGTAAGGAGGTTATAATATTAAGGGACACAGGATCCTCTCAGTCAATGATGCTGAGGAATGAGGGGATATGCACTCCTGAGTAGCTATTGCCAGAGAAGGTACTTGTAACAGAAATTCATAGTGAGACAAAAAATGCTCAGTTATGTAAAGTAAGGCAAGAGAGTCCAGAGAAGAGTGGAGAATTTGTAGTAGGAATACTGAACAAACTCAGTTCCAGGAATACAATTTGTCCTTGCAAATGATATTGCTGATTCATCGGTAGGCATGCTGCCTACTCTACTCGAAAAGCCAGTGGTGACACAGGCAACTAAAGACATGGAGAATGTTTTTGCAGGAATTTTCCCTGATTGTGTGATCGCAAGATCACAGAGGCACAAGCTGAAGCAAGAGGGATCAAAAGGCACAGATAAGGAAGCTGACATAGTGTTATCCAAAACTTTCTTTGATCGGATGAGTGGAACAGAGAAGGAACAAATAGATAAATATGCCAGTATCTTCAGCTCTACTAAGCTGATTGAATTACAACAGAAAGATGAGGAGTTAAAACAGTTATATCAAAAGGCATATACAGAGAAAGAAAGTGAATGCATTCCTGTGTTATTACTTAACAAATGATGTCTTAATGAGGAAATGGAGACCATTACACATTCAAGCGGATGAGAAGTGGGCAGAGATACATCAAATAGTTTTGCCAGTAGAGGAAAGAAAGGAGGTGCTGAGAGTGGTGCATGAGCTATCACTGGTAGCTCCTTTCGAGGTGAGGAAAACATAAGCTAAAATACAAAGACATTTTTATTAGCCTGGACTACGCAAAGATGTAGTTGAATTTTGACAGACATGTTAGCTAATCAGAAAACCACAGGCATTAGTAAAACCTGCACCTTTAATACCTATTCCAGCATTTGATGAACCTTTCATAAGAGTCTTGATTGAGTGCATAGGTCCCCTACCTCAAATAAAAAGTGGAAATAAGTATTTATTAACAATAATGGATGTGTCGACTAGATTTCCAGAGGCAATTCCATTATGCAACATCACAGCTAAAAGAGTTGTAGAATTACTTAAATCTTTTACGAGATACGAACTACCAATCAGATCAAGGATCAAACTTCACATCCAAACTATTCAAGGTGGTTATGGAAATCTACTGTGTACCATCTGGAATCACAGGGGGTGCTGGAGAGATGGTATCAGTGAAGACCATGTTGAGGGTTTATGGTCAGGATTATCCAAATGATTGGGATAAGGAAGTTCAGTTTGTACTTTTTGCGATCAGAGATACACCGTCTGAATCGACCAAATTCAGTCCATTTGAATTATTTTTTGGGCATGAAGTAAGAGGACCATTAAAATTGATTAAGGAGAAATTAATAAGTCAGAATTCAGAGACCACCCATTTGGACTGTGTGTCAAATTTTAGAGAACAATTAAATTGAGCTGGAGAGTTGGCATTTACAAGTATCACAGCATACAATGAAACAAGCAGTGAATAAGAAATCACAAATTCACAATTTTGCAATTGGGGATAAGGTATTGGTGTTACTTCCAGTGTAACAGGTAAGTCTTTAAAAGCAAGGTTTGTTGGACCTTAACAAATTGAGAAGAAATTGATAAGGACTCCAGACAGGATGAAATCTCTTAGTGTGTCATTTGCATATGCTCAAAAGGTACTTTGATATGGAAGGAAAGCAAGAGGAGAAGGTGTTAAAGATTACAGCACAGAAGGAAGAACCAAGTTCACAGGATTCTGAATTGGACATTCCTCAAATTAAATTGGACATCAAGGAAGTTGTCAAAAATTGGGATAAATGATCGAGTTTCCTTCCACAAGAAAACTGAAATGACCTGAACGATTTATTACTATCACATGGGGAGCTATGTGGAAATAAACTGGGAAGTACTAACCAAATCATATATGTAGATATAGGAGATGCTGTTCCGATTAAGCAACACCCTTATCGGCATAACTCCCTGAAGTTGGCACAGGTTCAGAAGGGGATAGAACGCATGCTCCAAGATGGCATAATCGAAGTGAGTTAGTGACTGGAGTTCACCCATAGCCATAATGCCAAAGCCAGATGGTATCCAACGGTTAAGTGTGGGCTATCATAAAGTCAAAGCTGTTACAAAGACTAATGCATATCCAATTCCATGGTTGTAGGACTGTGTTGAAAAAGTGGGACAAGCAACTTACATTTTTAAATTGGACTTGCTCAGAGGCTACTGGCAAGTACCTCTGTCAGAGACAGCAAAGGCACTTTCGGCTTTCATAACACCAAATGGACTATATCAGGTCAAAGTCATGCCATTTGGTATGAAAAACACTCCAGCCACATTTCAGAGACTGACTAATAAGGTCATTGCCGGATTACCCAACTGTCTGGTGTATATTGATTACCTGGTGATTTTTAGTCACTCGTGGAAGCATTTATTGGACTTGTTCGATCGGCTTCGGAAGGCAGGCTTGGTGGTAAACCTAGCTAAAAGTAAATTTGCCAAAGCCCAAGTTACCTTCCTGGGCCACGTTATTGGACATGTACAAATGGACCGGAATGCAAAAACGAAAGTAATTAGGGAATTTCGCACACCATCGACAGAGAAAGCAGTACTTTGGTTCCTGGAGTTGAGTGGACTTTACCGAAAGCTTGTGCCGAACTTTAGCAGTGTGGTTGCTCCACTCACCGAATTGTTAAAAAAGGGCAAGCTTTAGTGGACAGCGGAATTTCAAAAGGCATTTGACAGCCTGAAAGCTGTGTTAAACCATTGCCCCAGTATTAGCCACACCAGATTACACAAAGCCTCTCAAGGTGTCCATCGAAGCCAGTGCTGTGGGTGTCGGTGCAGTGCTCCTGCAGGATGACGACGAAGGGACAGAAAGACCCATTGGGTATGTTTCCAGGATGTTGAACACATCAACAGAAATATTCAACGGTGGAGAAAAAGGCTTTAAGCTTGGTGTTGGCCTTACACTATTTCAGTGTTTACATTACTAGCAATGTATGAGACAATCATATACACTGATCACAACCCATTGACATTTGTGGAAAAATTTAACCACAAAAATGCCAGACTATTTAGATTAGATTACATTACAGTGTGGAAACAGGCCCTTCGGCCCAACAAGAAATTTAACCACAAAAATGCCAGACTATTTAGATGGAGCTTGTTGTTGCAGCCATTCAATTTGACAATTGTGCATGTGGCAGGTCACAAAAACATGATTGCCAATGCGTTATTGAGACTCGACTGAAATAAAGTGGCGTTTGGTGGTGGGTGTGCCGTGGCCTGAATTTGCACGTAGTTGTGCATGCTTATAGTCAGTATAGTGTATGCATTTAGACTACTAATTGGATTTTTGAAGGGTTAAAAATGAAACCATCTTTTGGTATTGTTGGGTTCATTTTTTTTAAAAAAAGGGGGGAGGTGTCACAAAGCTAGTCTCTTTTTTCCCCTAAAAGCTGTTCTTTGGCTCAAGGAGACGCTGTCCTTGACTTTTTTCAGAGGGGCAATAAACAGGGCCATCTCCAATCTGTCTGGCTTGGTACAGAAATGAAAAGGATTTTGAGAGGCCTTTTGTTATATGCAAACAGATGAGACTTCAGGCCAAAGTGGTCATGCTTTAGAAGTGATCTGTATAAAGAAAAGGGAGTGGTCAGCTCTCTAGCTGAGCTGAGTAGTTTTTAGTTCAGTCTTGAAATGGTTGGAAGTTCAACAGGGGGCTGGCGCTCTCTTTTCTGCCCTTCAACCTGTAAGTATGTGTTCCATTTATACTGTCAACAATTCTATTCTGTCAACATAATTTTGCTGGAAGTGTGTGATTGCATTTGGAAATTAATGCAAGGATTCAGTGGAGGTAGAATACCAGTTGAGAGAGAAACTGTATTTCAGTGTGTTACTCGTAACTTAAATGAATTAGAAGTTCACTTCCCTCAAATCAAAATGACAAATTGATGCACGGTAGAATTTCTTCAATGCATTTGATTTAAATTTACTGAAGCACAAATTCAATCAAATTGATATTAGTTCTATAAAAGCAGGTACAGAATTTTAAAATATTTTATAAAACCTGAAATGTTCCCAATGTGATTTAAACCTTAGAACTGAAAATTGAGAGTGTCTTGTGAGAAAAAGGATTAGACAACAGGCAGAGGTATTTTTATTTATTAAATGCTCAAAATTGTTTAGAAAATTAGTATAAATGATTTCCTACAGAATATAGACAAACGTCCATCCACTCAAAACACACATTCAATGCATTATCAGAATTCAGAGCAAACAGCAATTGGTCTATTAACTGACCAATGATAATTTTTAAAACAAACATTCTTTCGAGCTGTCTTTTTTAATATGGAGTCTCAGCATTCAAGCAAGACCTCTTCCTAATGACATGGCTTTTTCCTTGGGCTAGAATATTTGATCTAGTTTCAGTTTTAATTCTGTAACCACCTTTGTCATGTGTAGTCAGGCATCGATTCTGATTGCTGCTCCTGCCCCTGAGTCTCCGCTGTCTGATGCAGGTGCTGAAGATGTTGAAAAGCCCTTATGCTCATATTCAGTGCAGGATGCACTTTGCAAACACCAGATTCTCCAATTAAAGACAGACCACAGACTCCAAAGTATGCATGTAAAGCATCTGAAATAGACAAAGGTGAGAATAAGTATTATGTTAAAAGAAAAACAGAAGACTTGTTGAAAACTGGATCCAATGTAATAATTACAGAGTATCACATTTGATCGTCTCAGCAAGACAATAAACTCCTTTTATTTTTCTTTCATAAAAGGTACTAACTAAAACTACAGTAACATGGAATCCACTGGTCTTTTCCAAACTGAACTGAAGATCTGAGGCTGGCTAGAGTCAAACAGTTCTAGCATGACTATTCAGAACCGGAGCCAATTGTGATAACTTTGCTAAGATGAGCTAATGGCACAGATCCAAGAAGAAACCAGGAAATCTTACATTATACTGCATACAGTTGTGGTAGATCTTCAAGCAAGCTTTATTATCTATTTCATTAAAACTTCAAAGTATTTAGATGGAGGTGTAAACAAGTAGGAAGAAACAAATCCAAAATGTCATCCTGATAGTATATTACAACAATGACGCAATTTAAGTACGTCAATGCTATTTGTTCACATTTGATTGACAGTAAACTGTACACATTGGTATGATGGTCACCAATACAGAGATGTCCCTAAGCATGTTTTTATTAAGTTACAGAACAAGGGACAAATGGCTCATCAGAAAATTGTTAAAGTTATGCACGTGACAAAGACAACACAATTTAGGCACATTCTTGCATGTTAGAAAATGTGCAATCATTGCAAATCCTGAGATAACAGCATGACAGTCAATATGTATAATTCAAACTGTGAGCTGTAGTGAAAGGGCCCACACCAAAACTTACCTTAATCCTTTCAGGTGTTAGCAGAACTGCCTTAATTCCTGCATCTTCTTTTTCAGTTTATTACCAATTCGAAAGCGCATTTCAGACACATGAAGAGGTCAAATAGCTGTGCACAATAAATTCATTCTGTTCGAATGTCTGCTTACTCAAAGTGAACTAATACGCCGAGTTGACCAAAGTTTTGCGAATGATTCCTAGCCCTAGCTACCTGAATTTCGCAACTTAAGGCAATTCAGCTGTGCAATAATGCCACAGAAGAAAATGGTAGTCACTGAGAAATAGCAAGTCAAGGAATATATAGCCATGAAGGCACATTCATTGTAACCTAGCAAAGTGAATTTGCTTAATTGTACCTTTGTTTTAATTCCCACAGAACCAGTTTGAAAATTCTATATTAAATCAACCAAACTTCAAAATAAAATCTTTTCCCACCCATATTTATGCACACTTCGTTTTTATAAATTTGAGAAAAAAAATCCAAGAGTTTACCTGGGTGACTATCTGGCCACTTTGCAAATCCTCCGACAATATGATCTTGGGTTGACAAAATGTAATTCCTGTTTTTCTCAAAATTAGTATACTGGAAAATCTGCAAAAGCTGAAAGATATTCAAAAAGTTGCAATTTATTGTTTTCTCTATTTTCCCAAGAGCTGTTGAACATTTTGCTGAAGCATCAATAAAACGTTATTTATTGCTCATATTTTTGTTTCAAAGTAACTTGCAATGTAACAATGAAATTACTGCTACTCATCTTTTTTTCATAACATTTTAGCAAAGATACTCAAGCATTTCACAGTCTTTTCCGAGGTGTCCCTGAACAATTGACATCTCACTTGAAGGATATCACCTCTAACGACTGAGCACTTCCTCAATTGCACACTGAAATGTCAGCCTAGATAACGCATTCAAGTCCTAAAGGTGAGCTTGAACTCCTCCAGAATAGACTTCATAGCACCAGTGAAAGGACAAGCTTTATTTTCTCCTTAAAAAGCCATTTTTCAGCTGCAGTGAACTTTACATGGAGAGGCCAAGCAAGTACCCCATACATGCTTCCCATCAAACATCGATCAGTTTAGCAGGATTTTGATTGGCAAGTCCAACCGGAAAAGGCTGCAAGAAAGTATCAGGGCAGAATTCCCACAGAACTAGGCTTCCATACATACTGCAGCTGAAGGTTTCTGATCTACTCACTCTCCCCCTGATCCCAGCTGGATTCTTCAAACTAGTGTGGGTAGGTGAAAGATTAGAGTAGTGCTGGAAAAGCACAGCAGGTTAGCCTGATGAAGGGCGTTTGCCTGAAATGTAGACTTTCCTGCTCCTCAGATGTTGCCTGGCCTGCTATGCTTTTCCAGCACTGCTCTAATCTTGACTCTAATCTCCAGCATCTGCAGTACTCACTTTCGCCCGGCTGGGTTGTGTGAAAATCAAATATTGATAAATACAAAATGAAGAAAAAGCATAAACCTTTAAGCATAAGTAAAATTCTAAATTTTGAATTACCTTTAGGGTTGCGCCAACCCAGAATGAGTAGCAGGTATCTACAGGTTTATTGGGTCGGCCATGGAAACCATTTTGCTGCCTCATTATACACCACCGTCTTATTCTATTTAGTTCCTTCTCAGAAAAAACCTCATTCAGTTTTCCCATTAGACACAGTGAAGCAATGGCACAAAATGTGGATCCACCTAAATTAATACAACACATAGCAAGCTGTGTTATACAGAAGGTCATGTTACTATGTGACTATATCACTTAATAAAAACGTTAGAGTGAAAGAGGATTCCTTCAAAAGAAGGATGGCAGTGATGGCTAGTGACCACTGGACGTTCATCCTCCCCCATGGAAAGCTCTGCAGTTATTTAATGACATTTTGATGCTGGCACAAAGGAGGCAGCATGCCATCTCGAATTCATGTCTCTGGACTGTTTCCTTATTGAATTCCCTGTCAAAGCAATCTTTTCCAAACTTTCTCCCACTCCCACTAAGTTAAAAATCACAACACCAGGTTACAATCCAACAGATTTATTTGGAAGCACTAGCTTTCAGAGCGCTGCTCCTTCATCAGGTGGTTGTCAACCTCTTGATGAAGGTGCATCACTCTGAAAGCTAGTGCTTCCAAATAAACCTGTTGGATTATAACCTGGTGCTGTGAGATTTTTAACTTGGTACACTGCAGTCCAACACCAGCATCTCCAAATCATGACTCCCACTCCTACATACAGCTCAAACTTCTGTGATGCATTGGACTTGTCACCGGCTGCATTCTCCTAATAAACAATTCAGAACTGAATATTTGGAGAGCAAGATGCACTCAACTGGGTGCCTGTACCTTCTCAACTGCTGGTCACCTCTCTGCCTGCTTACCCTCAAACTATTAGATGACCACATGCACAAAGGTGCTAATAATGAAACACTCAGCAAGACATGAGTGTCAACTCAGGTGGAGAAACCTTGGACTCAGCTAACAATATTTCTTACATATGAGTATCCAAGATGAAACTGACTGAAGTGAGTTTCATATAGAACAAAATATACTTTCCACAGGTGCAACCTGCCATACTTTTTGACTCTATCTCTCCAGCATCTGCAGTCCTCACTTTCTCCTATGTTTTATCCATTAGTTGATTAACATTTGCTACTCCAGTAAATAAAGACAGACCATTTCTTTATCCTTTGTTGTGAGCCTGTTAGGTAGGGACTGTTACCTTTTAATAAACAGCAACTAATTGACAGACAAGATCCCAAACTTTTAAAACAGAAATAAACTTTTTAACACGCACAAATGTTCTTTTAACTTTAATATTGCTAATAAATACTTCCAGATAGCCTGAACCATATCTGGTATATGCAGAAAACTAGCGATTTTAAGAATGACATTTTGCCGTTCAGCACATGGGATCAGTACATCAGCAGTCCTGGTTTTTACCCAGTCAGCATAACATGCCAATGCAGCAGCTTTTAATGCATCACTCCAATGTCAATAATAAACTATGTATACATTCCGCTTGTAATTATATCAATGATGTTTAGCAGTGTAACAGGAGGCAAACATGCTGATAAACAAGTTTTGAACTATAAACTATCACTTACCATGCGATTCCAGTCCAGCTCCCTGAGCAAGTCCACTGTCATATGACTGAAAAGACAATAAAGAAAATATTTAAGTTGATAAACACTGTAATTTGCACCTAAAACTTTTACAATCTTAGTAACACAAATCCACTAATGTTCTGCATGACAGCACATCTGGTTATGCAAATTATTTGTGTCTATAACATTTAAGCTGTTGATTAACTTTTCTTACCAGCTTGGATACTGACTTCTTCAAAATTGTTTACGCTGTTGGAATCTCTTTCAGTGATTGGAATAGTTTGTGGGAGAACATAACATTTGCCCCAGTTGACATTCTCTATAGAGAAATACAATGGACCTTCTTTCCATGAGTTTTCCACCTCAACTGTCAAGTCCCAATCACTTAGGCTCTCATCTGTCCAACTCCATTCTGATGGATATGTACAAGTACTATGTTTAAATTTCTGATTCAACAGAACTCAAAAAAAGTTCAAGTGAAGCAGTGCACACTGAGTTTGAGTGTGGGTAATTGTGTATGTGCTTTATCCCCAGGCAAGCGAGTCATTAAAACAGGCACAACTATACAACTTGAAAACAGAATAGCTTACAAGCCAATCTTTAAAACATGATCATGTATCATTTTCATTATATTAGTCTTATTGTAGTATATGAGACAAAATGAAGGAACACTGAAGTTCTAATCTATTTAGTAGAATTTTGCCTACTTATAATTAGATGTCTTCCTAAGAGTTCAATTCCTTTATGAATTATGGTACTTTGCCATTGTGCTTAGGAGCATATTAAGCAATTCTGGCCATTTTCATATAACATAGGCCCTTTTGCTCACCCACGATAGAATCAGCAGACAAAGCACACAAAGAAAGCACAAGTATATATTAGAATTTAGGCATTTGAACTCTTAAAATGGAAGGCCACTTTAGGGCTGCTTATACCTTCAGCTATTCTGTAGGTTTCTCTGTACTGCACTGAAGCATCAGTTTAGACCATACTGCTGTGGGTCTGAAATCATGTGTAGGCCAAATCACATCCTTGGGCTTGAACTGACAACTTCAAACACCTGTGGCTTCATTATAACAGGTAACAAATAGAACCTCAAATTATTCTAAGGCAATGTTTTTAAACTCTTACTTGCAAGGACTCATTGCAAATATGATACACTCTTCTACATTCAAAATACCAACAACAAACAATTTAAATTCTGCACCCTTGCACCCTGTTGTAAATTTGACATGTAGTCGCTTTCCAAAGGACATTAAAAATGGATAAACAAAAATGTCAAAAATGACAATTTTAGTGGTCTAGAGACCAGGATTACAGTTCAAAAACAAGACTGCTCCTCATCATCTCCAACTATATTGCTCTTTCACAAAGATAAACACACTGCAACTGATCTTATGATTGAGGATAGGTCATTGATGCAGTGGAAGATGGCTGGCCCTAGGACACTCTCCAGAGGGGTCCTGGAACTGAGATGACTGATCTCATCGATCTTCCAATGCACCAGGAATGATTCCATCAGGCAGAGGATTATCCAATTCCAGTTTTCCAAGGGCTCCCGGATGCTACACTCTGTCAAATTCAGCTGTGATGTCCTTATCAGTCAGGCCTACGTGTGATTTCAAACCCACAGTAATATGGTTGACTCTTAAGTGCCCTTTGAAGTGATCTAGCAAGCCACTCAATTGTACAAACCGCTAAAAAAGAAAACAAGGGAATGAAATGGACAGACCACCTGACATCAAACTGGATACCAGAAATGACAACGGCAAAAGCAGCCCTGCTGACCTTACAAAGTCCTCCTTACTTAGAATCTAGGGGGCAGTGCCAAAATTGGGTAAGTCACTCTCATCTCACCTCAGGAATTCAGTTCCTTTGTTCAAATTTGAACTAAGCCTGAAATGATTTCATGAGTTGAATGGCCCCAGAAGTACCCAAACTGAGCAGTGAGCAGATTATTGCTGAGTAGGTGCTGCCTGACAGTAATGTTGATGACACCTTCCATCTCTTTACAGATGATTGAGAGTAGGCTGATGGGGCAGAGGTTGGCCAGAATGGATTTCCTTTTGCATTTAAGACGTATGTGGGGCAATTTTCCACACTGTCACGTAGATACCAGTTTTGTAGCTGAGCTGGAACACGTTCGATAGAAGTGCAGCACAATTGTCAGAATGTTGTCAGGGCCCTTAGACTTGGCAACATTCAGTTCCACCAACGTTTTGATATAGTTTTTTTTTGCTATTACACAGAATGAATCGAAGTGGCTGAAGACTGGCATCTATGACGTTAGCAACCTTTTTGAGAGGACACCTAGGCTACCACTATACCACCATCTCTACTGGGCCTGTCCTGCTAACAGGACAGGACATATCAAAGGAAGGTGATAGGGGAGTCTGGGTGATAGTCATGCTCAGAATCACAGCTTACAGAATGTCTGGCTGTTGCTTGACTAGTCAGAGACAATTCACCCAATTAGCTCTGGTTTTTAGGTGTTAGTAAGGAGAGCTTTGCAGGGTTGATAGTGCTGTTTCTGCAATCTAGGTCAATGCCAGATGGTCTGGCTATTTTAATTCCCCATTTCCTTCTAATGGTTTACATAACTGAAAAGCCTGTCACTTCAGATAATAGTTGAGAGTCAACAATATTGCTATGGGTATGAGGTCATGTCAACCAGATCAGGTAAGGACAGCAGTTTCCTTTCTTAAAGGACTTGGAAATATTGTATCATTCCTTTTATCACCCGAATCAAAATATAATAGTGTGGGAATATGGTGTTCATGTGGATTATCAGCCAAGAACTAAATTGGGGGAGCAGGTTCAGGGGCTAAATGGCGTACTCCTGTTCTCAGTTCCTAAGGCAGTTTGCCACCATTTCTCAAGTGCAATTAGAAATGGGCAATAAATATTTACCTTTCCCGCATCACCCGCATCCGGTGAATGAATAAAAACTGCCTAACTTCCCAGGAGTAACAAAAATTTGCTGCTTGTGTATTTTAATTTGGAGTTAACCTCATCCCAGCAGGATGGTACAAAGATCCTGTTAATGAGTGACTAATGGTTTGGTATGCCACTCAACAAGAGACTCAGATAAAAACAATTTAAATTGTGAAGCCACATGCCTGCAAATGGCAATGTGCACCTGTAAACCTTTATATTTTTATTTCTCTTTTATCAGTGTTTCTCTGAACCTAATCTTTTCTTTGTCTGTATCAAATTTTACTCAAGTTTATCCTATTTCCTCATCTCACTTTTCATTCTGGATTCTCAAATTTAATTGGTTGAGGTGGTACAGACTGATCTCATTCAATCATAGAGAGATGTACTGCATGTAAACAAAACCTTTGGTCCAACTCATCCATGCTGACCAGATATCCTAAATTAATCTAGTCCCATTTGCCAGCATTTGGCCCATATCCTTCAAAACCCTTCCTATCCATGTAGCCATCCAGATGCCTGATAAATATTATAATTGTACAAGCCTCCACCACTTCCTCTGGCAGCTCATTCCACACATGCACCACCTTCTGTATGGAAAAGTTGCCCCCTAGATCCCTTCTAAATTTTTTCCTTCCCACCTTAAACCTATGCCCTTTAGTCCTAGACTCCACTACCGTGGGAAAAAGACAGTGGTTATTCACCCTCTGTAAGGTCATCTCTCAGACTCTGACACTCCAGGGAAAAAAGTGCCAGCCTATTCAGACTCTCCCTGTAGCTCAAACCCTCCAACCTTGGCAACATTCTTGTAATTCTTTTCTGCACCCTTTCAAGTTTTACAACATCTTTCCTACAGCAGAGAGACCAGAATTGCGTGCAGTATTCCAAAAATGGCCTAAGCAATGTCCAGTACAGCTGCAACATGACCTCCCAAATCCTGTACTCAATGCACTCACCAATAAAGGCAAGCATACCAAACATCGTCTTCACTATCCTCAATCAAGAAAATAGATGCTCTATTGACCTTGTACACTTCCAACGTGCTGTGAAAAAAATCTAAATCAACACACACCATAAGATTCCCTACTTCAATAAATTCTGGGCGTCATCGAAGTTATTAAGTAATTGTTTTTTGCAGGAACCTAATCTACTTCATGTATTTTCTGAGAAACTAATAGAAACAAATTATTGCAATTATGTTCACCGGTCATTCTCCATAGCTCTTTAGATAAGCATGATACTTGATGTGAACAGCCCGGCAGATGTGGAAAACCAGATTTGATTGGATCTGTCCTAGTAGGCAGTCAGACAGGACCAGCACAGTTACTTTAATTAACCACAATACTCTGGTTTCATGAGGGGATAAAACATGCCTGTGGCAACATAATCAGGTTCAATTGTGGCAATTGCCAGTGTCAATTTAGCAGACATTATCTACAGTGAGGAGAAGGCTGTGGCCATTTGTAGAGTTTTATTTAAAGCAAACATTGATTTTACAAAGAAGGAAGAGAGATGAATAACATATTCAAATGTATTTTATTATTAAAGCAGAAGAGCACTGGGACACATTAAATATGCCCTGCAATATATATTGGCTGCTTTGGCTGACGTGGGAACAAGTCCATTTGTTTATTAGTACCTTCAGCATCTCGTTCATTCAAGTTTTTTCTTTATTACGTATGTCGGATTGAGCTAGATTCTGTGGAAAATGTAGTTTCTCCCCAGTTCCTTGGAACTAACTAATATGACTGAATTCTCAAAGTCAAAGCAGAAGAAGCTTGTTTAAACTCATTATAGTGAGTTTTAAAAGAACTTTAACAGCATTGAAAGAAGCAGCTGAAAATTGTTACCAACCCTTATGTTCAACCTCAAAACCTTTTTGCAATTAGACCACTTTCCTTCCCAAAATACTTAGTTTCATTTTCTTGCTTACTCCTTTAACACAGATAGTCTTGATATATTTTGATGAAATCAGTGTTTTGCTATAACAGAAAGTGTATAAAATTTCAACCTTTGAGATAAAAAAGTGTGCTAGCTCCCAGTTTCAATTAATCACCCCATGTATATTTAAAGCAAACATTGCCACAAAAGTGCTTTAATAGAAGAAGACATTATCTTATTTTATAGCAACAGCAATAACAGATTAGATAGCTAATATGGTTTCAGGATTGTGCATATACTGTGACCAGGGTCTCAAGTTTTAAAACCCATCTGCCATTGTCACCACTACAGATTGGACCTCCTTAATCTGGCACACTCTGGTCTGTCAATTGCAGTACTGCTCCCCAGTCTGCACTTGTATAAAGCTGAAGCATTGTGAGCAGAGTGAAGACTGCATTGCTGACAAAGTAGCTGCAATTGTTTTGTGGGAAAAGAAAACCCTTATTTTCTAAAATAACTATTTTTCATCTCATTTTATGCTGCACATTTTTTTTCATGTTTCAAAGCTCCAGTGTTGACATGTGAATTCCTGTGGCCTGGCAAATTCTCCAGTCGAGTAAAGGTTTTGTTTTGAGACAATTAAAGCGATGCAACCAACAAATAGACTTGATTTTTCAAAAGCACTATTGGCTTGTCTCATTCCACTTTTCATTAGATTGAGGTTACCCAAAGCTCCGTTCTTGTACCAAATCCTGTTCAACCATTATACCTGTCCAGGCTGACATACATTGCTTATTGTTGAACCAACACCTCAAATTTAAAATTCTCGTCCAACAAACACCAAAATGGACTAATCCCATTTCCCTGAACTTAGTCCATAACCACATATGTCCTTGCATTTCAGGTACTCACCAAGATGCTCCTTAAATATTGCAAGCATACTTGCCTCAACCACTTTCTCAGGCAGCACATTCCATGTAGCAAGTCACTCTATGGTGTTCATTTTTGATATTTTTACATTCTCAAGCCCCATAACAATGGTATTGTTGATAGTGTGAATCACAGTTTCTGGCTACAGTCTGACATTGATCAGTTGGCAAACTAGACAAAGCAATTGTAGATGGAATTTAGTCCCGTTGGTGCAAAGTCATGTATTTTTGGAGGTCTCATAAGGGAAAAATATGCACAATGTATGGTAAGTCCTTAAAGAGTACTGAGGAACAAGACGTTGGTGCTCAAATCCACAGACACTTGAAAATTCCAGTACAAGTTGACAAGGTAGTGAAAAAGGCATTTGGGATGCTTGCCTTCATTTAGGAGCAAGGACGTCTTGTTAAAACTTTATAAAATATCGGTTAGGCCACAAATGTAATACAGTGAGCAGTTCTGGTTGCAATGCCATTGGAAGGACATGGTTGCACAGGAGAGGGTACAGAAGAGATTTACCAGGACATTGCCTGGGGTGGAAAATCTCAGTTCTGAGGAGATTCTAGATAGGCTGCGTTTGCTTGCCTTGGAGCAGAGGAGGCTGAAATGACGATCTGACTGAGGTACACAAAATTATGAGAGGCATAGGTTAGATTGTGAGAATCTCTTCTTTGTGGCAGACGTGTTGAAGACCAGAGGTTTGAAGTGAGGTGTAAGTGGTTGAGAGGAGATTTGAAAAAGAATTAGCAACATGCAGATACATGGAATGAGGTGGTTGAGGTGGTCAAGGCAAGTACTCTTGCAACATTTGAGGAGAATCTGGATGAGTACCTAAAATGCAAGGTTATGGACCAAGTTCAGGGAAATGGGATTAATGCAGTTTGGTGTTTGTTTGTCAGTACACACATGGTGGACCAAAGGGTCTGTTTCTATGCTGAATCAGTGACTCACGGCAACAAACAACATGGTCAGTTTAAAATAGCACATGGCTGCAAAAAAATTGAGAGATTATGCACTTAAATAAATCAACATTTGAGAACAAGCATTCAAGGAGACATTGTAAACAATCCACAAAATATTACACTCACCCATTTCTAAACTCTTGAGTCATCCCAGTTTTATCTGCCTTCAGCCACCTAGGCCCAAAACTTTGGTATACGCTCCTTAACATTCTCTTGTCTCTTTAATGATTCTACTTAAAAGACACTTCTTCGACTAAACCTATGGGCTTTCCTATCTAATATCACCTGCCGTGGCTCCATGCCAAATTTTGTTTCATAATGCTGCTGTGAAGCACGTAGAGATGCTTTACTACATTGAGTTTTGTTTTTGCACAAGGTGTTGAGGTTAGATTTCTTAATTTTATGCCAAATGCTACAACTCAAAAACACCCCAATAACAGTTACTAGAACACAAATAGCTGACCACAGTAATTGCTCGACAAAGAGTTGGATGAGTAAAAAGATGAAGAGATTACAAATAAGGGGAGGAGATATGGACATGGAATGGGGTATGGAGAAAACTAGATTTACTATAATTTGTTGCATGTTACAGAAAAACATACTAAATCCAGAAGACTGACAAATGTGATGTTCACCAAAATGTCTCAAAGATTAGGTTATTAATTAATTGAAAAAATATGACAGTTATGAATTTGCAATCAATTTAGAAATAAAAACTCGCCTTGTAGTTGGAATTAGAACAAATCAAGGATTTGACATTGAAAAGTTGAATCAGGGCTAAATGAATTAACAAAGCAAAATATTCTGAACTTAGAGGTACCAGACAGTAATTAGAATTAATGATTTGTGATTACATTGGAGGGGGTGCAGGGAAGATTCACCAGGATGTTGGCCTGGGATGGAGCATTTCAGCTATGAAGTGAGGCTGGATAAGCTCCGATTATTTTCTTTGGGGCAGAGAACGTCGAGGGGAGACCTGATAGAGGTGGATAAAATTGTGAGGGACATAGCTAAGAGGAGAAAAAGCAGCTGTTCCCCTTAAATGAAGGATCAAGAGCAAGGTGCACACATTTAAATTGAAAGGCAGGAGGCTCAAGGGGATTTGAAAGAAATGTTTTTCACCCAGAAGGTGGTGGTGGTCTGGAGTGCACTCCTGGGAGGGTAGCTGAGGCAGGTAACCTGAATGTTTTAAAAAGTACTTGGATGAGCACTTGAGGTGGCATTACATTGAAAGGTATGGGCCTAGTGCAGGGACGCAGGGCTAGTGTAAGGTAGTAGTGCAATTTTGGTGGTACACACTTGGTACAGCCTTTTCTGTACTGTATTATTCTATAATTATTATAATTATTCCAAACCTGCTAGCTGAAAAGCAAAAAGACAACACATGACAATTGAAATTTGAAAGGTAACTGAATTATTCACTGTTTAACATTTTGAAATATCCAGCAATATCAAAATATATTGCCACCTTGGCTAACTTGAGCAACAACTTATGCACTAGAACAGTTTCATGACACTGCTATTTTTGAATATTAACACATGCCAATTCTGGTTATGGCTCAAAAGAAAGAGCCGATTTCAATAAAATTCCTGCAAGTGTAAGTGTACAATTAAACTGAAGTTGGTGTCTCAACATGACACCTGCTGGTGCTATTACAACAGATTGGAACATTACTGTGTAATGCAGCTGATCCTTTCGACCACTAAAGAGATTAGAAGACACACCCTTTAGGCAAGTCTACAAAAGTGAATGTGCAAGAAGAATATACTAGCAACAAGAGCAAAATACTGAGAAGTTGGAAATCTAATTAAAAGGAAAAACTCAAAATACTCAACTGGCCTGATATTTGTTGACAGAAAGAAAAGTTAACCGTTCAGGTTAGTGACACATTAGAACTGGATAGAGCCATTTGATGCTTTTAAGTTAAAAGCAAACCTCCTTATTTCGAATCAATAATGCATGATTTCAAAATCTGCAAAAGCCTTTGTTATGACAACCAGATATTAATATTCTAAACCATTTTTTATATTTTTTTCCAAATGATTTCCTCTTTTTATTCCATAGATGTCATCTCATAATTGAATTTGTCTTTACAAAATGTGTCTTTTAACTTCACTATTGTAAATCTATTTCTAGGTAACCAAGTATTGGCATAAGATCACTTTTTATTAGGATCAATGCTATTTGTTAAGTATTTCTCACTGCCCTTGTCTAATTTTTAGATTAAAGAATAGATCAATAGAAACAGAATAACAGACATTTAAAAGCGCATTTCAGAAAAGATTCTATCCAATACCAAAAGTAGAACCCACAAACTGTGGTTAACTAAGAAACTTAAAGATCGTATCATACTTAAAGAAAAAGATGGGCAGGTCAAGATTGGACAGGAAAGCAAATATTGACTAAAGGATTAATGAGGAAAACAATAGCATGAGAGAAAGCTGGTTGGAAATATAAAAACCACAAGAGATTCTATAAACATACATATAAAAAGAGGAAAAGAGCTGAGTTTACACCAGCCCTGTCCAAAATGTGTGTGCAAATAGTAATTGAAAGAAGATGAATTAAATAAGTATTTTGCATTGATCTTTACAGTAAATAATACTGAAATAGTTGTAGGTCAAGAAACAAAGGAAGGAAGAAATAAGAAAATAATAATTATTAAGGAAGTGGGACTGAGCAAACTATTGAGCTGCAGGCTGATTTATCCCCATGACTGGTGAATTCTTTCCCTTCGGTCTTAAAATAAATGGCTCATGAGATAATTGACAAATTTTTCAGAATTGCCTAGATTTGGAGAAGGTTGCATGAACAAGGAAAATAGTCAATGTAATGCCTTTATTTGAAAAGGAAGTGAATAAAAAAGTAGGAAAACAGTCTCACATCTGATGTGGGGAAGATATTAGAAACTATTAAGTACTTAAAACAAGGCAATGAGAAATGCTTTAGGTAGTCGTCAGGCAGAGTCAAAATGATTTTATGAAATGGAAATCACATTTAATCAATTTATTGGTGTTTTTGAGGAAGCACCATATAATGTGAAAAAAGAGAAAGCTACAGACAGATCCTTTGGAGGACACTAGAAGTAATGACAGTGGAAAGAGAAGCATCTGCTTGAGATAAATAGCAACAAATGGAGTTCACTTAAAATGGAGGAATGGCAATGGTTACAAAGGTGGGAAGAAATGGCTAATGTCAAGTCGCAGTTGTCAGCACTGTAACCAAAAGTCAGAGTAAGGGTGTCCCAGTTTTTGGGAACCAAAATCTTTCACACACAAAATCATTATTTATGGAACTATGCCCATCACCTGTTGTAAATCTAATTAATTGCCTCCAATTCTGCACTTTATTCTGAAAAGAAAAATACACAGCAACTTCCTGAAACTCTAAATAAGACTTTGTGTCCTTCTTAACTACTCCACCAGCTCAATCAAATGTGTGCACATCTTTCTGTTTATTGTCTAAATCACCTTCTAGATATCACTGGGATCATGTTATGCTAGAGTAAGGAGCACTCAGCAGATATGTCATCTGCTTCTACCTATTCTGTGATAATTAAGGATAATTAGAGGAGTTAGAATGAGTTGTATTAGAATTAACTGTTAGTCCTAAATTCATTACTTAAAAGTAAAAATGAAGCTGGTTAAGAATGCAATCTGTTGACAACCAGAAATGCAGCTGATCTCCACCCAATCTTTGCTGGGGCGATAACTACTTATAATTTACTAACAACTTGGGTTACAGAAGTAGATGTGCAATCACTATGTTTGTGGATGACAAAATAGATGGGAAGGCAAGTGGTGATGACAACAGTCTTCAGAAGGATATAGACAGGTTAAGTGAGTGGGCAAGAACTTGGCAGTTGGAATATAATTGAGGAAAATGTAAGGTTATCCATTTTGGAAGGGTAGAGAGGAGCTGATTATTATTTAGATAGAGAAAGCCTCCAGAAAGCTGCATTTGGGATTTGGGAATTTTCCAGCACAAAGACAAAAACAAGCTAACAACCAAGTTTAGCAGTTAACAGGGAAGGCAAATTGGCCTTTATTTCAAAGGGAATGGAATATAAAAAGTCTTGTTAAACTATTCAAATCAGACTGACATTCTGTAAACAGTTTCTGTCTCCTTATTCAAGGACACTGGCGCTGGACGCAGTCCAATCAAGTTTCACTTGGTTGTTCCAGGCATGGGGGGATTGTTTTATGAGTAGTTCAGTAATTTGGGTTAGTAGTCATTTGAATTTAGAAGAATGAGAAGTTACATTATTAAAAGATTCAAAATTCTTAGGGGACATTGATAAGGGAGATGCTGATAGGCTGTTACCCTTTCTGTGGAAAGTCTAGGACAGAGGGTATAATATGTCACTCAGTTAAGACAGAGATGAGGAGGAATTTCTTCTCTCAGGACAGTGGAATTCCTTACCCCACATTGCTGTTAAGGGTGGGTCATTATTTAAATTCAAGGTTGACACAGACTGTCTTTTAAATTGTTAAGGGAATCAGGGTATGGAGAAAAGACAGGAAAATGGAGTTAAGGATTATTAGATCAGTCATAATCCAAATGAGTAGTGGATCAGTTTTGATGGGCTGAATGGCCAACTTGGCTCCTAGAAGTTTTAGGTTCTACCAAGTTCTGACCACCTGTTTGTTCACTTACAACACTGCTTTCTACTAAGGGGGTTGAAGTTACATGGAGAAAGTGAGGTCTGCAGATGCTGGAGATCAGAGATGGAAATGTGTTGCTGGAAAAGCGCAGCAGGTCAGGCAGCATCTAGGGAACAGGAGAAAGTTACATGGGCCATCTGTAGTCAATCACCTTGTCATATGGCTGTCTTAAATGTCAGAAATCAGAATTTTGTTGTAATGAAATGCAATAGAAGCAAAGATATCAATCCCTATAATGGAGGCTAGTGGTATTTCAAACAAGTAATAATTTGCCCCATTATATTCCGACTGCTACATGTGTAAAGGGGTTCATCCATTCATAATCAATAAATGGACAAACAACTATAGGTGGAACTGGAGGACAAAAAAAGGTCTCAGAATTTCTTGATCATTAAGTAGGCTCTTAAATCTTAACAGTGATGAGAATGTAGTTCTAAATGAAAAACATGCCTAAAAGACCACATTCTTGCAAGATATGACAAATTCCCTTCATTGCCAAGACAAATATTCTTGCACTAAACACCCACACTTGGGAGAGGGTTGAATAGGTTACTTGGGACAGCTCCTTCCAAACATGGTCTCTTGGTCTCCTCACCAAGCTGAGTCAGGAATTCGTCAATTTCCCTGAAAATTTGGAAACATTACACCTTGCATCTGAATTGTCACACATTTAACAGATTAACTCATTTGGGGAGGGAGCAATTAATTCAGTCACATTTCCCAGATTCATTGATATTTTCTTTCGCACATACCTACATACATTGCAAGTGTTCAGTTCATCCGTGGGTTTCAATCTTTTGAATTGCTTAGGTTTGTCAGCACTGGCAGTTAGGAACAGAAAGATGAAAACATGTGATCTTAATGGCAAGAACATTGCTATTAATAGCATTCTCCCAATAGTGTACAAAAAGTGCATTCATCAAGCACTACTTGGAATTTTAAATTCACATATTGCAAATATTTATATTTCTATTTAATTAAAGCACATTTTTAAAAAATGGTAGAATCAATCACAGAATCATCTAAATATTGGAAACGCTTCTACCCAAGCACCAGCTTTACATTAAACCTGCCTTACAATGCTGCGACATGGATCTCTCGTATGATGCATGTCACATGTTTTAAAGATGAATATAATTACTGGTTGTGTTTAAACTTTGGATCGCTTTTGCAAATTTTAGCAATTACTTGCAATTCTACATGCAAATTGCCAGATATTCCCTCCAATTACCACTGTTGTCAAATCCCTGCTTTTAATCACTCTGTAATTAAATAGGATTACAGAATTGCTGGTCTACTGCTAGTTGAGTTGAGATATTTGCCAGGAGAAAGTGAGGGCTGCAGATGCTGGAGATCAGAGCTGAAAATGTGTTGCTGGAAAAGCACAGCAGGTCAGGCAGCATCCAAGGAGCAGGAGAATCAACGTTTCGGGCATAAGCCCTTCTTCATTTCCTGAAGAAGGGCTTATGCCCGAAACGTCAATTCTCCTGTTCCTTGGATGCTGCCTGACCTGCTGCGCTTTTCCAGCAACACATTTTCAGTTGAGATATTTGCCAGCCCAGATGAGATATTTGCATCATTGACAGCCATGGTGAGGTGCTGGAAGACTGGAGGTTGGCTAATGTGGTGCCATTATTTAAGAGAGGCTGTAAGGAAAAGTCAAGGAACTATAGACTGATGAGTCTTACATTAGTGGTTTGTAAATTGTTGGAGGGGATTCTGCGGGACAAGATTTACAAGCATTTGGAAAGGTAAGGACTGATTAGCATAACTTTGTGTGGGGAAATAGTGTCTCACTAACTTGATTGAGTTTTTTTTTGAAGAGGTGACAAAGAAGACAGAGTGGCAGATGAATAAAATGGACGTCAGCATAGCGTTCAACAATGTTCTGCACAATAGAATGGTTAGTGAGGTTAGATCATATGGATAAAATTGGCTTGAAAGTAGGAGACAGAGGGCGATGATGTACAATTGATTTTCAGACTGGAGGCCTGTGACCAGTGGTGTGTCACAAAAATCAGGGCTGGGTCCACTGCTTTTTGTCATTTATATAAACGATATGGATGTGAATATAGGAGAAAAGATTAGTAAGTTTGCAGATTACATCAAGATCGGTAGTGTAATGGATAGTGAAGATGATCTCGGAGTAGAACAAGATCTTGATCAGATGAGACAATGGGAGTTTACTTTATATAGATAAATGTGAAGTGTTGCATTTCACTAAGACAACTCAAGGCAGGCTTTCTACAGTTAAAGGTAGGACTCTGGAGAGTATTGTCAAACAAAAAGACCTCGGGATGCCAGTGCATTGTTCTTTGAAAGTGGAGTTTCAGGTAGACTGATTTGTAAAAACAGCACTTGGCGCACTTCGCTTCATTGGTCAGAGCATTAAGTATAGGAGTTGGGATGTCATGCTGAGGCTGCACAGGACATTGGTGAGGCAACTTTTAGAATACTTTGTACAATTCTGTTCACCTTCTTTAGGAAGGCTGTTGTTAAACTTGAGAGGGTGCAGTAAAGATTTACAACGATGTTGCTTATATGGAGGGTTTGAGCTGTAAGGTAAAGCTGAATAGGCTGGGGCTTTTTTCCTCCTGGGGCAGAGACTGAGGGGTGACCATATAGAAGTTTATAAAATCAGGAGTGCCATTGATAGGGTAAATAGCCAAGGTCTTTATCGTAAGGTGTGGAATCCAAAACTAGACTTTAAGGTGTGTGGGGAAAGATTTAAAAAGGAACTGAGGTGTAATGTTTTCATACAGAGTTTGGTGTGTATATGGAACGAGCTGCTTGAGGAAGTAGTGGAACTGGGTACAATTAAAACACATTTGGACGGGTACATGAACAGGAAGAGTTTAAGAGGGATATGGGCCAAATGCTGGCAACTGGGACTCTCGACTCAGATTGGGATGTCTGGTCAAGGTGGATGAATTGGACCAAAAGGGTCTGTTTGGAGAAAGTAGGGACAGCAGATGCTGGAGGTCAGAGTCAAGAGTGTGGTGCTGGTAAAGCACAACAGGTCAGGTAGCATCCAAGGAACAGGAGAATTGGCGTTTCATCAAGATGAAGGGCTTATGTCCAAAATGTCAATTGTCCTGCTCCTTAGATGCTGCCTGACCTGCTGTGCTTTTCCAGCACCACACTCTCAACAAAGGGTCTGTTTCCACGTTGTATGACTTTATGCTTAGTGTAAAGCAGTTGAAAAGATTGGAGTAACACCAAGAGCATGTGAGGATGTGGATGAGGAGGATGATGATGCACACAGCTCAGCCGATCTAATTCATTATTTTGTCGTAAGTTGAGGGGGCAAGGGCCCGTTTGTGTTCCTATCCTGGACTCTGGGCCTTGCTCAAGTCCCACCTGCTCCAGAGGTGTTTAATAACACCTCAACAGGTTGATTAAACAGGTTTAAAAATCCAGTACTTTCCAGTAAAATAATCAGATAAAATAAGCAAGCCTTAGTAGTAACATACATGCATAGCCACATATCCAACCAAATACATCAAACTTGAATGCAATCTAAATATCTGGAATTAAAAGTCTAATGATGATCATAAAACAACCACCATTTGTCAGGAAAAACCCAACAGGTTCATTTATTTTCTTTTTGGGATGGAAACTGCCTTGCTCACCTGGTCAGGCCTACATATAAATCTCAGACTCTCAAAAATGTACTTAACTCTCAACTAGGAGAAAGTAAGGACTGCAGATGCTGGGGATCAGAGCTTAAAAATGTGTTGCTGGAAAAGCGCAGCAGGTCAGGCAGCATCAAAGGAGAAGGAGAATCGACGTTTCGAGCATAAGCCCTTACCCTCCAGGGTAATGAATGCATAAAAATAAATTCCAGATTTTTAATTATTTTATATATTCCCACCAGATTCACACTATTCTGAAGTAAATGGATTGTGCTCCCTTCCTATGTGGGAGTATCTTCACTACAAAGTCTACAGCCTTCCAAAAAGGCAATCACCACCATTGAAGGCAATTAGAAACTGGGCTCGTCAATGACATCCACAATCCATAACTAAAAAGCCCCCTTGTGCAACTATGGTTGAAGTATCAAATGAATCATTAAGCTTGTTTACCCATCAAATTGAACAACTGAGCATGCTTGACAATTGAATGCATAATTCCTGTTCCAATACTCTTCAAACATTCAAATTTCAAAAGCATCTTTAATGCAAAAGTCCCAAAGTCCTTCAATGTACCAAATAATACTTGAAGGCCTTACAAGATGACATTAGGACAAATGACCAAGAGTTAGGTTTTAAGAGGTATCTTAAATGAAGAGGTTGAGAAGTAAAAAGGTTTAACAGGAGAATAAGATCTTAATTGCAGTCGAAATGATAAATTACGCAAAAATATAGGAGAGCTGCTCTTACGAGCACGATATAAACTCATCTCTTTATAAATACTATGTAATTAAGCAAGCAAAGCTACGGTGAAATAAGTAAACCCGTATGACATAGGAGCAGAAACAGTCACTGGATGTTCCACAGCAATATCAGGATGTGATCTACTGAAACAAAACTAGATTGCAGCTTTGGAGAAGCATTGCCAAAAAAAGGATTATTCCTGTGAAGGACTGATCTATTTATACAAACAAGGATAAGTGTTTTATTCTAAAAAAAACTTTAAACTCTGTCAAAGTTTATCCATAAGCTTCAGGAAAATACTGTAACCCAAAAGTGCATTATGGAAAGCTGATAATTATATTTTAAAATCCCAGAAAGCCTAGCCTTGATTTGTTTTGTGTAATTGTGAAGTTATGATTACTGGCAACAAATCACTAAAGCTACGAGATTCAGAAGATGTAACTTTAAGACTGGAAAGAAAAACAAAATGTCAACTTTATTCTTCAAAACTTGAAGGTCAGGCACTGATTCAATATCTTCATTTTAAGAAGTCAAGAAAGTAAGACATTTAAAACAATGTCACACAAACTGCTCAAAATGTTGACCATTTTCATTTGTACTATAGAAATTATTTGGAAGCATGAAATCGAGCATGACAGAAGAGGAAATTTCTACCAAAAAACCAGCATCTATTGGGATAATGCAACAGAGAAGCCCCATCATCCTAAACTTCAGATTATAGCTGATAATGTAAAACAATTATTTCAAAATAGCTTGTCAAATACAAGTGGTACCAACATTAAATAGAAAGGTTGGGTTATGGTTGCAGAACACAGCACAGGTATGACTTGTTTCTAAAATTCAATTCACATCGTTATAGGTTAATGCTGTGGAAGCACCATAAAACCAAAAATAAATCAAGGGTCAATTGAACTCCACAAACAAAAACTATGGTTATTAAGTGTGCTGCAGTGCTTGAAGGAACTTGTTCTGCATGGTATTTAGAGGTTTAGCATACACTGGAGTGTTATATCCCTAGTTACCAGAACTATAGTAAAGCACAATGGAAACTGTGCTAGTAATTGCTGATTATGTTACATCGCTATCAAGCCTTTTATGTCTGCATAGAAGTTAATGAAAGGTTATCAGGATAGGTAGATGGAATTTATGTTTAGCACAATGACCCAAGTTTAAATACCCTTATTATACACGTGACAAAAGATCTGGTGGCAAAATGATAAAACTGAAAAGAAATTGACAGGTTATATAACTTGCAGTGATATACACCAAAACACTAACATCTAATCACCAATATTAATCTCTAGCATTTTGTATTATTGGTGAACTTAATGTTCCAGAACTTCAATCAGTGCCAAAACTGTTCTGAACAAAGCTAGGATAAAGTGCCCACTTATCAGCAGCCCTCCGATGCTAGTTGTTCACTTCCTGAAGCCTCCACCACAAGCGAGGTGGGAAGACATCAACAGCAACTGGGAAGTGAAGTCATGGCCCCATAGGATACCAGTGGTGGTGGGACGGCTTGGGGGAATCAGCAGCAAAAAAGATTAGACTGTTGTTGCATGTGTGAGATAGTGAAGAGTGTTGTTTTACATGCTATACCATACCATACAAAGTGCATCGGGGTAGCAGAACACAGTGAAGAATACAGTCTTACAGTCAAAGAAAAGGTGCAGAGAGTGACGAGAATTAACATTTGAGAGGTCCATTCAAAAAAACTGATAGCAGGGAAGAAGGTACTTTTGAATCTGTTCGCATGTGTTTAAACTTCCACGTCCTCTGTCTGACGCAAAAAGGTTTATGTTCGTTGCGTTCCCAAAGTAGGAAGTACAGCTGGAGTCAACGGATGGAATGCCGATTTGCGTGATGGACTGAACTGCGTTCACTACTCCCTGTAATTTCTAACTATCATGGGAGCAATTGCCATACCATGCTGTGATATGTCCAGAGAGGATGTTTTCTATGATGCACCTAAAAAGTTGCTAAGAGTGATAGCGGACATGCCAGGTTTTGAGAAGATTTGTAGCTCAGATTGAGGTTCTGGATGTAGGTATGCTCGCTGAGCTGGAAGGTATTTTCAGACATTTCATCACCATACTAGATAACATCTTCAGTGAACCTCCAGATGAAGCACTGCTGGTGTTTCCTGCTTTCTATTTATATGTTTTAGTTTCCTTGAGTTGGTGATGTCATTTCCTGTGGTGACATCATTTCCTGTTCTTTTTCTCAGAGTGGTAAATGGGATCCAAGTCAATGTGTTTGTTGATAGAGTTCCTAGGACAAGCCAAACAAGAGACACGCATGAGAATTCCTAGAAGCATGGCATTCCAAACGGAACTCTATCAACAAACACATTGACTTGGATCCCATTTACCACCCCGAAGAAAACGAACAGGAAGTGACACCACCATAGGAAATGACATCACCAACCAAAGGAAACTCAAACATATCGATAGAAAGCAGGAAACACCAGCTTTGTCTGGAGGCTCACTGAAGATGTTACCTAGTATGGTGATGCAACGTATGAAAATGAACCTTCCAGCTCAGCAAGCAAACCTACATCCAGGACATGCAAACTTCCTTAGCCTCTTGAGGAAGTAGAGAAATCATGTTTTCTTGTCTGTTGAGTCAACGTGGGTAGACAAGGACAGCTTGTTGATCATCACTCCAAGGAACTTGACATTCTTAACATTCTTGATACATACAGGGGCCTAAAATCTGCTTTCTGAAGTCAATAACCAGCTCCTTTGTTTTGATGTTAGAGATTATTGTTTTTATATCATGCTAAGTACTCAATCTCTTTTCTACATTCTGTCTCGCTATTGTTTGAGATCTGACCTATAACAATGGTGTCATCAGCAAACTTGACAAATAGAACTTGGGCAGAATTTGGCCACACAGTCTCAAGCATATTAGGAGTACAATAGGGGGCTGAATATGCAGCCTTGCATGACACCAGTTTTGACAGTGGAGGTGGTGCAGTCACCTATTTCTACAGATTGCAGTCCATGGGTCAGGAAGTAAAGGATTCAGTTACAGAGGGAGTAGCCAAGACTTCTACCTCTGAGTTTACAGGAGTTTGTTTGGAATTATGATGTTAAAGGAAGAACTGTAGTCAATATGGAGGAGCCTGATGTAGGCATCCTTGTTATCCAGACGCTCTCAGGATATGTGTAGGCCAGGGAGATGGCATCTGTTGTGCACCTGTTTCAACTGTAACAATTGTAAAGGATCAAGGCAATTTGGTAAGCTGGAATTGACATGAACCTCTCGAAGCACTTCATAATTATGGAGGTCAGAGCATTGTAAGTGTAATTGCGTGTTGAAGAAGAAAAAATATTTTGTGATTCTTGATAAATGATTGTAGGGGAAGGGATTGATGTAAGCAGGTAAGGGATAGGTTGGCTTGTGGGTGTAGGGTTATGGTGAGGCAGGCAGGAGTTAGCGGTGGGAGTGGGAGTCATTATACTGCAAAGGTCATTAGTTAATAATGAATCTTTGCAGTGGTGGTGATCAGCTTTGCACTTACCCAAGAGCTACAGCAACTTTTAATCCTTTTAACTTTTCCTGAGTTTAAAAAAAGTGTGCAAGAACCTTTTACAGTCGTAGATTTTAACTCATAGTTGGTGACTTCTTCCACAGGATTTCAGACTCCACCTATGTACAAATTGGAAGTTTCAATTTTCCAAATACCATATTCAGATATATTGGGACTTAGAGAGTCAAAGAGTCATAGAGATGTACAGCGCGGAAACAGACCCTTCAGTCCAACCTGTACATGCTGACCAGATATCCCAACCCAATTTAGTCCCAACTGCCAGCACCTGGCCTATATCCCTCCAAACCCTTCCTATTTATATACCCATCCAGATGCCTTTTCAAGTTGCAATTGTACTAGCCTCCACCACTTCCTCTAGCAGCTCATTCCATTAACATATGACCCTCTGCATGAAAATGTTGCCCCTTAGGTCTCTTTTGTATCTTTCCCCTCTTGTCTTAAACCTATACCCTCTAGTTCTGGACTCCCCCACCCCATGGAAAAGACTTTGTCTATTTATCCTATCCGTGCCCTTCATGATTTTATAAACCTCAGCCTCCGATGCTCCAGGGAAAACAGCCCAAGCCTATTCCAACCTCTCCCTATAGCTGAAAGACTCCAACCCTGGCAACATCTTTGTAAATCTTTCCTGAACCCTTTCAAGTTTCACAACATCTTTCCGATAGGAAGGAGATCAGAACTGCATGCAACATTCCAAAAGTGGCCTAACCAATGTCCCGAACAGCTGCAACATGACCTCCCAACTCTGGTACTCAATACTCTGACCAATAAATGAAAGCATAACAGATACCTTCTTCACTATCCTATCTACCTGCGACTCCACCTTCAAGGAGCTATGAACCTGCACTCCAAGGTCTCTTTGTTCAGCAACACTCCCTCGGATCTTATCATTAAGTGTACAAGTTCCGCTAAGATTTGCTTTCCCAAAATGCAGCACCTCACATTTATCTAAATTAAACTCCATCTGCCACTCCTGAGCCCATTGGCCCATCTGATCAAGATCCCGTTGTAATCTGAGGTAACCCTCTTCGCTGTCCACTATACCCCCAATTTTGTGTCATCTACAAACTTACTAACCGTACCTCTTATGCTCACATCCAAATCATTTATGTAAATGACGAAAAGTAGTGGACCAGCACTGATCCTTGTAGCACTCCACTGGTCACAGGCCTCCAGTCTGAAAAATAACCCTCCACCACCACTCTCTGTCTTCTACCTTGGAGCCAGTTCTGTATCCAAATGGCTAGTTCTCCTTATATTCTATGAGATCTAATCTTGCTAACCAGTCTCCCATGGGGAACCTTGTCGACCGCCTTATTCAAGTCCCTATAAATCACGTCCACCGCTCTGCCCTCAATGTTCTTCATTACTTCTTCAAAAAAACTCAGTTAAGTTGTGTGGTCCCAACATCTATGTTCACTCTCTGCTGCTACAGGTACTATAATCATATTCAAAAGGTATGGGTCCATATGTTAGAAATGCACCACTTCAAGAATTCAACCACACCCTTATTGTGGTTAGAGTTTCAGAACTGAAAATCCATATCCAAGAATTTAACAGCAAACAAGATATTCAAAGAATATTTCAACCGCTGCAAGGTTTTGCTGAACATTTTTGTACAAGTGGTAACTCAGGACTAAACATCACGATTGACCATAAATTAATACATAAAATAAAGAAACTAAGTACAGGAGAATGGAAGCATCATCAAAATTAAGTACTTTGTGTTTTCTTCAATGGCCATTTGGTTTGCTCACCAAAATGCAAATCAAAAACCATTTTTTTTTTACTTCCTACCCTGAAACAACTAGCTTCCAAAACACACTTTCATAGTGGATTAAAAAATAGCCATGCTTGTCAGCAGAACCAGAGGCTGCACCTTCTCTGCATTATCCCCTCGATGAACACCAAACCAACAATACTGCCCCAGGACACTTTTTCATAGAACACTCTGCATTATCTATAAGACTAAGAGACCATAATATTAGCAATTAATGTTGCTGGTGCACGATTGAAATAGGTATGGTTCTGTCCTGGAAACTTTTGTATTTGAGTTGCTGCCTTGACATTCAGTACTCTTCAAACTACTGAAAGAGAAACCTATGAAGTCAGCTGCATTAAAACACAAAGCACAATTTATAACAAGACGACTCTAGAACAAATGCATTAAGTTCCTGTAGCAACACAAAAATCCATACTTGCCACATTATTGAAAAATTGTGAAATCAATAGTTCCCTATGAATTAGTCAAAAACAATTACTGTAATTTTATTAAAGAGTATGGAATATTACTATTTAAACAGTTTTAATCATACCCATTTTGCTTATAATTTGTTCTAAGATATTACTAAAGAGCACATTATCCCAAATTCCAGATTAACAGTAAGTATTATAGGGTGAGTTTTTTTTAAAAATAGCATCATGCCCAGTATTTAATTACTAGTACCCGATACTCAAAACAGTAAAATTGTTGAAATGAGAGAGGAGCATTGCATCAAAAAAGGTTTTTAACAACCTTTTCATAACAATGCAAAATAATTTCAACTAAGTGATTTTCAAAACACTACCAAATTGCCTCAAGCAACCAAAATACATTGTATTTGATTTCTAGTTGAATAAACATAGACATTTTTATTAAAGTGCAATGTAAACAAAGTGACAAAGCACAACCTACAGCAGCTGTTAAAATGTCACCAGGACGATTGTGGTATGTTTGATTTTATTGCCTGTAATTACATTCTCTGCTGGGCAAGTCTCAAATCAATGAGCAAAAGACAAGCATCTGTCTCTATTATTTGCCAATATTACAGTATTAAAATGGTTTGATCCTCTTTCAGAAATGAAAAAAAAATTGGATCCTCTGAAGAACTATAGCTGCCATTTGTATAACTGGTACTTCTAAGGTAAATTCCATGAGCTCAAGTTGAGAGAACTACAACATATGAACCATTCAACAGAACAAAATCAAGAAATTCAATAACTCAAATGATGTATTCAGGTTAAAGATCTCATTTTTTTCTCTTTTGTCACTTACCATGCTTTTCCTGATATATTCTATGGCTTTCTGTGTATTCATTCCTGACCAATCATTAAGCATATAGCAGATACAAGCGGCACAATACACAAATCTCATGTCATTTTCACTTCCTTCTGGTACTGCATAGAAACTGCAAGGCAGAAAGGAAAACAGAAAGCGATATAAGTAAATTTTACTAAAAAATTAAATACAAATAATACATCAAAAAATACTGCAGCAACTATCTAGACATGGTAGACCACTTAGTGGTTCTAACATTCACTTCAATCTTCAGTGTGAAAATAAAATTTAAGATACTGAAAACGAAAGGTCAGAGTTCAGAATGTGACACAAACACAATGCCAGAGAAACTCAGGTGGTCATAGAATCCCTACAGTGCTGATACAGACCATTCTGCCCATTGAGCATGCAACAATGCTGTGAAGAGCATTCCAAACAGCCCAACCCCTCACCCTACCCCTGTAACCTCATATTCATTCCATCTGCCCTGTACATTCTGGGGGCAATTTAGCACAGCCAATCCACCTAACCTGTACATCTTTGGATTGAGAGAGGAAACCAGAACACCCATTGAAACCCAAATAGACAGGGAGAAAATGCCAACTCTACACAGTCACCCAGTCTGGAATCAAACCCAGGACCCTGGCGATGTGAGGCAGCAGTGCTAACTACCGTGTCACCACGTTACTTCTATGACAGCAACTGTGGAGAGAGTTATTAAAGAGTTCAGATGTTTCAGATTTCCATCATATGCAGCACTCTGCTTTTATTTAGAATATGTCACCCTAATGAATCCAGGTTCTGACTGTGGGTCTGATCTGCATTACATTTATAATTCTAGCTTCAATGCTTGGCTTGGAGGCAGGAGCCATGCTCAGTGCTTGGAGGGGAGGGGAAGTGGGGTGGAGAAGGGAGGGGTGAAGTGGCATCAGCAGCCATGTTGAGATCTGCTCCTTTCACCTTACCAATTAGAACAGGCAGCACTTTGAACTGCAATACATTACAGAAAATGGCCATGGATGAGTGAGAGCAGTGCATGCCAGGTTTACTTACTAAATTTAAGGAGATGTTCAAATCAAGTTTTGATCTGCGCAGTGAACCAGTTAACTCTGCACTAATGTGCACAAAACAACTTGGTATGTCAGGAGAAAATGACAACTTTGCTCTATTTCAGACTGCCCTTTAAGGAAGTTAACAAACTGTTAATTGGAGTGAGATGCCTTTCCTCTTCACTCCACCCCAACTATCTGTTGGTAGCTGAAAATTCAAAACCGACAGAGATCCTGACACAACCTCTCGAACTATGAATTGCATAGCCAGCCCATAGAGTCCTGGGCTCTACACCCTTTGAAAATCCTGGCCATGTTTTTCTGTACTTACTGTTTTAAAAATGTATCAATCCTAAAATTCCAATTTGCTTCTTGATTAGGACACTTTCAGTAATCATTCCAAACTCTTAAGATATATTTTGCGATCAAGCAATTGCATTAAATTTTACAAAAGCAACCAACTACTGTCTACAAATGTATTTTGTAGTTACGATGCAAAGAATAAATTCAATGCTATAGTGGAACTATGGTTTCCTAATATTTCAATGGGTGAATATTCCACCAGTTGACGAACTGAATTGTAAATATCCCAACACCAACCCTTCAATCTCTTAGTTTTAGCTGCATTCAACAATTTGCTTTAATGCAGACGATGTGATTTCTGCGCTGGATGAAAACGTACAGTGGAAATAATAACACTCCTGCTCCCACTGACAAGTTTATACATATGGCTGATAATCAGTATTAGAATGTTATTTCCATACCATAATCATAAAATCTCACAAAGGAAAGATTCATTTGGATAAAAGTTACAGACTTGACAAACAATACCACATGATAAGTCAAATTTTGAGGGGGAGTTAAAAAAAAATCAAACAATTGTATAAAAGATATATAGAAGAAAGATAGTGGATTAGAACTCCACCCACAGCAAGGGTAAAGGAAATCAATCATTTGTTTCACAAAAAAAAAGCAATGTGTTTTATTCACAGGCACCAAAGATCCCAGCTGAGCAAAGCTTGAACTCTCCAATTCAAGTCAGGATAAAACCATAGAACACAACTAGCCATTACATGTCATTATTTTATCAATTTCATTGGGTGCTTCAAAAGGTACTTGAGCAACTTGTTTGAGTGCAACAGAAATATTTCACTGTACCTGCCATCTTCCAGTTGAAGAGCTCCAAGCCCTGCCAGACAAGCTTCCTTATTTACCCGTTTCAGATCATCTCCGAGGATCACTAGGCTAGCTAAACCAGTATATGTCATGGCTATGTGACCACTATCATATAAATGATGAGAACCATTATCCTAAAGAACATCAAAAAGCATCATTAGACAAAACGGTACAAAAGAAGTCAAAATATTCAAGTTTGGTAACATGTGAAAAGAACACATTATGGATTCTGGGAATACCACCTAGTAAAAAGAAACCAAAGTTCTCAAGCAGCTAAAGCAACTTATTGCCTAAAGATGGCAGTATAGGATGCAAAATGAAATTGCCTACAAAATGTAACCCTAATGAGTTAACTTTATTTTCCCTCAGCAGCCACACACACACTCCAACTCCTCCTAGTCCTGCATTCTTTGCCCAGTATTTCAATCACTCCAAGCACAGAAGTGGTTCGCTTATAGTAGCGAATCACCCAATTCTGTTGGGAGGCTGCCATTCCAAAGCAGACAGCCGCAGCTTCACCCCAGGCCGCAGCACATGCGCTGAATGATTTCACCATGCACAGACTACAATGACATCACTGTCACATGCACTGACACCTTCCTATGACTTTTCCTGTTGTGGCCAGGTGATGTCCCCTGTCACATCTATGCAGTAGCCAAATAGTATCATGCATAACTACTCTAGAGAGAAAAGCTGCGTTAACATTTCAGGTCATTAGTCTTTCAAAGGGCTATCAGTCTGAAATATTATTGGTGTTCTTCTATTAACGGGTACAGTTAAACTCAAGAAATGGGGTGAAGTTAACTGGTCTTGACATTAAGGCTGCATGCATTATCAAGGAATCCTAGTGAAGGGTCAATAAGAATCAGGAGAGATCTATTCAATGGTTGACTTTACAATATCCAGCACCACTGTCTACTCCTAAATGCTGTATATGGACATATTCTGCTTCAGAATTTATCTGGACCACATTCAGGCTTTTTATGAAAAGTGCAAAGTAATCTTTGCATCACACACTGGCAGGGAATGGCCATTTCCTGCAAGAAAGAATCTAACAATCACCCCGTGGCATTCAATGGCATGGCCATGATTATCAATGTGTTTTCCATCGACTGAACAGAAATTGATTAGGACGCCATATTTATACGGTGGTAAATTAGAGGTTGGGATTTCTGCAGGTAATTCACACAACATCCAAACTTCGCCACACCTAAAATACAGAAGTCGTGATGAAATACTCTCGTTTGTCTGGACAGGTGCAGCTTCAATGACAAAATGCCCAGAAAAGAGAGGGCTAAGAAGAGCCATGAGAAGTTGTTGATGGATAGGATTAAGGAAAACCCTAAGGCCTCCTGTAGGTACAATCAGGAATAGAAGAATGACGAGAATAAGATTAGGGTCAATCAAAACAATAGTGGGAAGTTGTGTGTGGAATCTGAAAACATGGGAGAAGCGCTTAATGAATGCTTTTTGTCAGTATTCATATTGGAAAAGGGCAATATTAGTGAGAATATGGAGATACAGACTATTAAATTAGATGGCATTGCGGTTGACAAAGAGGAGGTTTTAGCAATTTTGGAAGATCTGAAAATAGATAAGAACACTGGGCCGGATGGGATTTAAATGAGATTCTCTGGGAAGCTAGGGAGGTGATTGCAGAGCCTTTGGCTTTGATCTTTATGTCATCATTGTCAACAGGAGTAGTGCCAGAAGACTGGAAGATAACAAATGTTGTTCCTTTGTTTAAGAAGGGTAGTCAGGACAACCCTAATAATTATAGGCCAGAGAGCCTTACTTTGGTTGTGGGTAAGTTGTTGGAAAAGGTTACAAGGGATAGGAATTATTATTCCTTTCCAGATGTTTATTTGATGAGAGATAGTCAACACGGTTTTGTGAAGGGTAGGTCGTGCCTAACTAACCATATTGAGTTCTTTGAGAAGGTGACAAAATAGTGGATGAAGGTGAAGCAGTTGATGTGGTGTATATGGACTTCAGTAAGGCATTTGATAAGATTCCATACGGTAGGCTATTGCACAAAATACAGAGTTTTGGGACTGAAAGTGATTTAGCAGTTCGGATCAGAAATTGACGAGCTGAAAGACGACAGAGGGTGGTGGCTGATGGGAAATGGTCATCTTGGAGCTCAGTTACCAGTGGTGTGCCACAAGGATTTGTTTTGGGGCCACTGCTGTGTGTCATGTTTATAAATGATCTGGATGTGGGCGTAGAAAGACGGATAAGTAAGTTTAGGGATATCACTAAGGTAGGCAGAGTTGTGGATAGTGCCGAAGTTTGTTATGGGTTACAGAGTGACATAGATAAGATGCAGAGTTGAGCTGAGAAGAGCCAAATGAAGTTTAATGTGGAAAAGTGAGAGGTAGTTCACTTCACTAGGAATGCAGAGAACTGGGTTAATGGTAATGTTCTTGGCAGTATAGATGAACATAGAGATCTGTATCCAGATGCATAAATCTCTGAAAGTTGCCACCCAGATTGATCGGGTTGTAAGAAGGCATATGGTGTGTTGGCATTTATCTGTAGGGGGATTGAGTTTCAGAGCCACGAGGTCATGCCTCAGCTGTACAAGACACTGGTGAGGGCACACATGCAGTATTGCGTGTAGTTCAGGTCACCGCATTATAGGAAGGACTTGGAAGCTTTGGAAAGGGTTCAGAGGTGATTTACTAGAATGTTACCTGGTATGGAGGGACGGTCTTATGAGGAAAGGCTGAGAAAACTGAGGTTGATTTTGTTGGAGAGAAGAAGGTTGAGAGTTAGATAGGGTGGACAGTGAGAGCCTTTTTCCTTGGATGATGAAGGCTAGCACGAGGGGACACAGCTTTAAATTGAAGGGTGATGGATTTAGGAGAGATATCAGGAGGTAGTTTCTTTACTCAGTAGTAGGGGCATGCCTGCAACAGTAGTAGACTCGCCAACTTTAAGAGCATTTAAATGGGCATTGGACATATATATGGATAATAATGGAACGATGTAGATTAGATGGGCATCAGATTAATTTCACAGGTTGGCGCAGAATCGAGGGCCAAAGGGCCTATACTGCACTGTAACATTCTATGTTCTAATTCACTCTAAGACTTTCTCATACAAACACAGCAATAATTAAATTGGCAACATTAGTGCTTTCTCAGTTTCAAAAACAATTTTAACATCAAGATACAAAAATGGTCCCCAAATTCTTTCTTAAATCTGCAGACAGAGGTGAGTTTTACCAATTGGAACAATTAAGTAATAGACCTTACTCATCACTGGACCTGAATAGTTACTTGATCTATAATATTGCTACACACATACTAAATAAAATCTCTCAAGAAAACAGTGAAAATGAACAGCACTGAGGAACTTAAGATTAGATACGACTAATGGCAAAAATCCTAAGAACTACACCAGTTAAAAATTTATAGCAAAATCTGCAAATTTAGAGAATGAGACCTGCTGAATGCGACTTGAAGTTACTTCTAGATCTTTTTGAGGAATATTCCAGAAATTCTACTCTGACCTTTGAAACAGTCACTATGAGAAAAGTAATGGCTACATACTAAGGCACTTCAGAGTTCAACTAACCTTCGATTGATTATACGAGATTCCCAGATGTGAAGATCCCCTGAATCCACAACGATCCAGATTGGATTCTGAAAAGCAAAGATAATTCTTAGTTAAAATAAAATATAAAATTAGCTCATTAAAATATGATTTTAAATCTTTTGAAATGTAAGCATCTAAGTTCACTGCTAAAAGCTTCAACTGAAATGTTAACTGTCTCGTCTGATACTGCTAGATCAGCTGCATTTTACATTTTTAATTTAGTAAACAATGATAAAGTTTTCAAACTCAGCTTATTGTTCACAACTTAAATTCTATGGCAATGATGAATTTTACACATTACAATGTTCAGAAAAAGATTCCAGCCACATAAAATAATCTTTATATTTTACTGGTGTAGTATACCACACTTGTGTAACTTCCTTTCTTGCATTAACAAAACTCTGCTAAGTTGGTGGCTAGAGAATAAATTTCTGGTAGGGATTGAAGGCAATCGCTTTGTCTTTCTAAAAGCTATTTGGAGAACATTCAATACATCCAACACTGGATTTGGATAAGCAGTGAGACTATTCAGAGACATTGGAGAGGTTTGCAGAAGTGGCTGTAAAGTACAGCTGTGTCATTGTATACATGGGACTTTGATTTCTACAATGATAAATAGGTGGCCAAAGATAAATCCTTGCGAGATTCTAAAATTAACTGCAAAAGTTGAGAGAAAAGCGACAGCAGGAGATTCTCTGTCTATACATTCAAGAGTAGGAAAGAGAATAAGCTTAGGGAAGCTGGATTGGCAGGCTAAGGGTGAGGGACAGATAGGATCAGGTCACTAAAAATAACAAATCCCCCATTCACAAAACACAAGGGCTTTTTGAGATTTCCTTGAGTTTGCTTTCCTAAATGCCTTCCCCTTCCTGCATACGCTCCGGCACACCCCCACCTTTAAACACCTTGTATCCTCTCTCAACAGAATGCCCTCTGCCCACAACTGCTCTTGGAACTGGTAGACAGAACTCCCAATTGTCACGCTTGATCATTCTCCCATGTTTACGGTTGACAGGCTCACAATTCTACATATTCTACTCATTGGAGGATAACTTTTCTCATGATCAAATTTTACTTTGGCATTGGGGGTGGGGAGAGTCAAATTTATTTACTTGTCCCAGGCACTGAGTCCTGGACATGGGTAGAGGTCATTAACTGCCAGTCTCAATTTTGGTACAGAGCTCCTCGCACTTAGAGGATAATGCAGAGTAGAAAGGGGAAAAAAAGACAAAGCCATGTTGCTCATTAGACATACCCATCCAGGCAAGTTAGGTAGAGTACTAGGGTGTACAAGTACATTAGCTTGAAGGTCCTGCATTAGTTCTACAAGGTGCTAAAGAATTTCATTTGTTTTTTGTTTCTGCTGCATTATTTCAGCATCCCTTTGTTTTCTAGCTGCAACAGATAAACCATCACCCTTTCTATTTTGTTTACTTTGATCAGCTGAGTTTTTTTGATTTTTTTTAAGGCTACAGCTTTTGTGGAAAAGCAAAGAGTCTGCAGTTGGGTGGCAGTTGTGGAAGGGAGAAGTATTTATGTTAGAGGAAGATTAGGAACAGCGTGCAACCTTCCTAGGAGTACAGCAGGATCAAATAATGCTGCAGATGATCTAGGTGATAAAACCAGAAACTCTCAAACCACCCTCATCAACAAACATGGAATACCAATGTATAGTCAATTGGAAACTTTTCACTCAATTCAATGAAAAATATTTAAGCATATACAGCATATATTAAGACTATTAAAGCAATTTTGTTTTGCCCCTGTCCCACAAAATCTGGTTGTGGCTTTGTTTTTTTTAATATATAGAGAAAACCACAAATGCTTAATATACAAAAGTAGCATTTGAGTGTTGTTCAAGTTTCTCCAAAAAATCACTTCAGACTGTAATACATCTCATCGTTTGATGAAGCTGAGTGAAAAGTTAATCTCCTGTCAGATCCCTATAACAAATCAATTTCTTTTCATATGTATAGCATGCTATAACCGTGCAAAACATAGATCAATATATCACTAACAGTTGCAAGAGCTCACTCTTATCCCAATACTGCCATCTAATGGGAGAGAAAATACTGCAGATGCTGACAAGCAGAAACAGAAAAACCTGGAAATACTGTAGCATCTATGGAGGGAGAGGTTGATAAAAATAGCAGAAGATAAGGTGATCTGAAAATTTTGCAAACCAAGCAACCATGTATCATAGTCAAAAATGGTGGCGCTAGAAAAGCAGAGCAGTCAGGCAGCGTCAAAGGAGCAGGACAGTCGACATTTCAGGCATAAGCCCTTCATCTGGACATGCCTCAAATGTTGCCGGATCTGCTGTGCTTTTCCAGTGCCAGCCTTTTCGATTCTGATCCTCCAGCATCTGCAGTTCTCACTTTCTCCCAATCATTATAACACTTTTTAATAACTGTATTAAGTGCAATGGTCCCTTCAAATTGGTTGAATTCAGACTTCAAATGAACAGAAATATTGACATTCAGTTTGATTATCACTGATGATCATGATAGTATACCAATGCATTTTGTATCAAATGACCAGTTACCTCAGCATTTGGTTTTGCATCTACTGTAACTTTATTGCGTCAGTTTCACTATTGCTTCCTTTAAAACCTCTGCAGTGTCTTGAAACTGTTCAATATTTGTATGGGGTGCACAAAAGCTTCCTCCATTTAAATATTAAGATCACAGCTCTGAAATATCCAATTTCATCCCTCCCAAAGGCTGAACCAGACTGTTCTGACACCAAGATGAATTTCCAACAACATATCTGTGAAAGTATTTAGGTAATTTGTTTCTATCTTTCCAAAGCCTTCATCTACTGTAGCAAAGGTGGTGGCCCTGTAGGCCCGGCTCCCAACAGCCCTGCATATTACTCCTTTTCATATAAAAGGGTCTAATTCCTTGTTGGTGTACTTGAATCCTAACCACTGGACTGAACAAGTCTTTTGCCACGTGATCGCTATTTCTTTTGTCAATTACCTAAAATCCTTGCCCTCTGGTTCTCAATCCTTTGAACAACAGGAACAAGTCTTCCCTGTTTACTCTGCCCACACACCTCAAGAGTTTGAATATCACTATCAAATCTCTTAATCTTCTCTTATCCAAGGAGAACGGAACACCCCCAATATCTCCAATTATGTAGGGAACTGAAGTTACATCAAGGTCTAGTGCCTATATCAGGAAGAGCAATGGTCCCATGTGTCAGGTTTGAGAAATTCAAGTACTGTACACACCTTCCTCCAGTCCAAAAAATATCAAACCACAAATATTCCTAGTCACTCAACCAACTCTGTAGCCATGTTGCTGCTGTCCCTTTTATTCCAGCAACTCTCAAATTTCCTTAGAAGTCTGTCTTGGAGCACTGTATCACATGCCTCAAGGAATTAACGTACCACTACACCTTTCCCTTTATCTTTCCTGAACACACTGTCTCCAGGTATATTTGACACACTGTCCAGCCCTCCTCTACGCATAGTCTTTGTTCCAACCACATGTTTCAACATAGCAGTCAGCACCTGTAGTTTCATTTTATTTAATAAAGTCCATACATTCCCATGCATAACTTTTTTTTTAAATTACTTCCTTCATTACTCTGAACCCACCTAATAATTTACTATTTCTTACTCTAGTGCTGCCTTCTCTCCACGTATTCTATGCAGTTCAGAATTCCTGTCTAATCTTATTCCTCACTCATGCCCTTGCTCAGTTTATTTATACCCTCCCCAAAAACACTAGCAATTCACCCCACATCGATTTCAGACACAGATGCAACCAATTTGGCGTAAGGAATCCCAATTCCATAAAAGGCTAAATCCTTCCCTCCTCTGCCATCTTTCCAAACCAAGTATTTGTCTGCTTTATCTTACTTTTATACTTACTTGCAAGTAACTTGCAAGTGGTACTGGGAGTAATCTAGAGATGTTCACTTTCAAGCTTATGATCAATAACCTCCCACCTAGCTCTCAAAATGTGACTGCAGGATCTTCATAGTTGCAGCAATACAGACCATAACTACTGAGTGTTCACCCATTCCCTTTGTGTATTTTGCAGCCAAAGACATTGTTGACCCTGACACTAATGAAGCAACCCACCACTCTGGATTCACAACTACATTGCTGAATTTGCCAACACTGAAGATAGGTAGAAAGGGAATGATGGTGGGTGGGGGGGGCGGAATCTATACCCTCACATGATATATTCAAAAAAGTTTTGGCATTGTAACCTTGATTGATATAACTCAGTATTTTATTTAAAGCTCTTCTATGTGGCAGCACATAAGCAGGCTCAATTCTTATCAAGCAGTCAGTTCAAACATATTCCAAATATATTTCACAATAATTGATGGTTTTCAGCAAGCATCGATTAAAACAAGAGACACCTTTGTCTAAAATAAAATACAGGACGTTCTGATATAACGTGCATTTCATCAACATGAATTTGCTGTAATGCGATTGGCGAATCGGGGATGCTGTTTCTAAAGCGTGATGGCAGTAACATGATTACATCACTAACACCAAGTACAATTTTTTTATATAATGGAGGGTTGCACAAGAACAGATTGAATTGATGTGAAATGTCAGTTCAAATAGAAAACCTTTCTATATAATACTCAATCACCATATTTTTAATGAGAATGGCAACAAATGGAGGAGTGTGACGAGATTTGCTTTTCAGAGGGATTTGTTCTACCCTGTTTCTCTGGAGCGGTGTGTCTGCTCCACTGAAAGCAGAATAAATAGTTTTGAATGAAAGTTAGACAAAAGAAGCATGAGTGGTGGAGTTAGGCTCTCAGACCCAGGGTTTTAGTTTTGCTTTCAGTTGCTGAAGTAGAGGTTTTAGAGTTGAAGTTGCCAGATACTCTCTGCTGCCAGACTATTTCTTTTGGTACTTCATTCTCCTGGACTGGATACAGCAAGTAAGAAATCGGTTTTTCCTCTGCCAAGGGTGTGTTCATTGGATGCTGCTATATTGAACAGTTGATAAGTAGTAGTTAACTAAGATATTATTGAAATACTTCAGAAAATAGAGTTAAAGTTAGGCCAATTTCTTTTTTGTTGGTATTTTAACTGTAGTGTAAGAATAAAATTTATTTTGCCTGAAGTCTAGTAGTTTGACTAATCAAATCACATCTGGAAAGCAGCACATCACTTTTGCCTTATTTAAAGGCAAGTGTAATGTCTAGGCTATCTCCTTGATGCATTGAGGGGACCCTGGTCTAGCCCATAACATGAGTTATGCTATATGATTGAGAACCCATAAATTGGATACAAAACGAAAATACTGTGAAGATAGCAAACTGCTAAGATTAAACACACACTACTTTCTCTCTGGACAGAAAACCTTGTTCAATTACTTATATTGATTTTGTACAACATAGGCACACTTTCCTACATCATCTCTTCAGATTTCAATAAGCGTGTTTGCTACGAGCTTTCAAATGGCAAAAAACAAAATCAATATGCTCCCTTTCACAAACTGCAAGGAAACAGGTACATACTGTGAAACATAAGAACTATGCAACTTAACTAACTGGCATAAAAGAATGGGTCATCTTTCATAGAACCTCTATTGTGTGGAAGCAGGCCATTCAGCCTATCAAGTCCACACTACCCTCTGAAGACCATCCTAACCAGACCTACACCCCTACCCTATCCCTGTAGCCCTGCGTTTCCCATAGCTAACCCACCTAGCCTGCACATCCCTGGACTGTGGGAGGAAACTGAAGCACCTGGAGGAAGCCCACACAGACATGTGAAGAACATGCAAACTCCACACAGACAGAATCGAACCTGGGTCGCTGGCACTGAGAGACAGCACAGAGCCACTCTGCCAAGCAGACAATTGTGTGTTTTCTTTAAAAAAGAAACAAATAGAAAGATCTTAAGTACCTTATTTAAATGACATTCTTGGTTTGGCTTTCTGAGGTGGATAGTCACAGAAGAATTAAAATTATTTGATCAATTCCAACCATCAAGAATGGTTTATAGTTTGTTATAATCTCATATTTCAAGACACAGCATCCAAAGGAATAGCAGTACACAGTTCTCCACAGCAATAAAATGAAGATAACATCACATGCAGATTATCACAATTGACAAAAAACATTCAAGATTGTGAATATTTTAAGAACTTGTGGTCATCTCAAATGTCCACAAATAGATAAGCCAATACACCATAACATTTCCTAAACGTTTGTTGATTTCCTGAAAGATGTTCATTTCAGAAAATGCAAGCCTGGGTCAACATTCTTAGAAGAAAAAGTCTGTCATGTTTAAAAGCTCTAGTATGTCATTTCCAGTTTTAATTTAAAATATTATACCAGTTAGATAAATATTACAGAACAAAAAAAGCATTGCAGCCTGTGGATTCTCAAACCTGCTCCTCCATTAAATAGGATCATAGCTAATTTCATATGTCACTTCCATTTTCCTGTCTGATCGCCACGTCTTTTGATTTTCTCGAAGTTCAAAAATATGCCTCAGTCTTGAATGGAGCATTCACTACCCTTGGGATAGAAAATTCCAAAGATTCACAATCATTTGAATGAAGAAATTTCTCATCTCATTTGTAAATGATTTACGATTCATCCTGAGTCTGGATCATGGAATCCCAGTCAGGGAACCTTTAAAATGACTAACCTATCAATCATCTTCTCAACCTTGCCCAAGGTGTGGTGGTCCTCAGGTTCAACCCACCACCAGTAATCTCTCTCTCTCTAATGGCAATGCAGCTCCATGGTCCTCTGGGACTAGACATCTTTACCTATGACATCTTCAATGAGATCCCACTTTTCATTATTCTATACTCCAAATAACATAGTGCCAATTTATTCAGCCAAACACAGAATACCCTCATTTCAGGGGCAAATCTAGTAAATGGTCACACTTTATCCATCATCAGGTCTACTGGACTGCATCATGTGCTGTCAGACCTCACTTGCCTCCTTCATAAATGCCCAGTAAACTAAGATCATGTTGGATATTAAAGATAATCCATACTATAAACCATCACTTTAAATCCCTTCATCCTTTCCACCACCATACCTGTATTTCCCCAAAATCTCACCTTCAGAAATCAAGGGATGTATGAACATCTTTAGCAGTAGCATCAAGACAATCCATCCAGTTCCTTCAACAAAATCTGCCCTGTCCCAGCTTTCAATGTTTTACTACACTTGACCCCCATTCAAGTCTCCCATGGCCCTCCAGTTTCTCCGAGGAGAAAGTGAGGACTGCAGATGCTGGAGATCAGAGCTGAAAATGTGTTGCTGGAAAAGCGCAGCAGGTCAGGCAGCATCCAAGGAACAGGAGAATCGACGTTTCGGGCATAGAAGGGCTTATGCCCGAATCGTCGATTCTCCTGTTCCTTGGATGCTGCCTGACCTGCTGCGCTTTTCCAGCAACACATTTTCAGCCCTCCAGTTTCTCGTCCAATTCTGCTCTCCAAGTTCATCCTCGGGTGATCTAGGAGTCCCATTTCTGAAAAATTATCCTCCTACTCACTTGCTGGTTACTCAAACTTCCATGTTGATTCTATCAAATGTCTCCAATTTGTGTTTCCTTTCCCTTCAAAACTGCCATCAGGCCTAAGCAAAACAACTCTACCTGTTGCAAACAGCTGCTTATTTCAAACCTCCTTTACCTTTCCAAAGTTCTCATTCATACCCCTCTCTCCCACATTTTTGTACCCGTCTCTCTAATAAGATTCCCACTCCACCACAACAACCAGCAAAGTGACAAATAACATTCTTCATTGAAAGTTGCAAGCTCTAAGTCAGATCTTTCTGTATCACAGTCAATTGCATTACTCTTTTTCAACGGTCTATCCTCAGCCATTACTTGATAAAATAATTATATCTGACTTCATCATCTACTCTTTATGCTTTAGGTAAATCAAGTCTTTCTCACTACTAACAGAACTGACTCAGTCTCTGTTCGACATCTATATTACCTATGAACTGCACTGCAGATAAAGCAATTTTCTAAATCAAAATATCCTAGCAATATTCAAGTACGATGACTAAACCACATTGTTAGAATGATGGTCATGTACCAGAAATTGCAGTGTATGGAGAGTTTGATAGTGCCAGACAATCCACTGGGTGGTCAAAAATAAGATACAATGATGATACAAGACTTGCAATCAGATAGGAGGAGAATGTACAACTACGAAAGACAAAGGCAAATTGGTGGAGAGGCAGGTAGGTGTCAGCTTAAATTCAGTGTGGAAAATCTGTGAAGTGCTGCATTTGTGGGAACATGTAAAGACAACAGAATTGTACTTTTCCATTTTATAAAGAGAATTCAGAGCAGAAAAACCAGAATATATTTGTATATCAGTTATTGAAGGTGGCAAGGAAAATTGGAAGATCAGTTAATAAAGCATACAGTATCATGAGCTGGAGTTAAAGAGGCATAACTTATTTGTTTAAATGGGTGTCGCTGGCTAAACCAGCATTTATTGCCTATTTCCAGTAGCCCTGGAAAATATCATGAGCTGCCTTCTTGAACTCTTGCAGTCCTTGGGGTGTAGGGACACACTCAATGCTGATAGGAAGGGAGTTGCACAATTTTGACCCAGCGATAGCAAAGAGACAGTTATATATTTGATTCTTGATGAAGGGCTTTTGCCCGAAACGTCGATTTTACTGCTCCTCGGATGCTGCCTGAACTGCTGCGCTCTTCCAGCACCACTAATCCAGAATCTGGTTTCCAGCATCTGCAGTCATTGTTTTTACCTAGTTATATATTTGAGTCAGGATAGTGTGGCTTGGCAGGGAAACTCAGATGGTCATTCACATTTGCATCTGCTGCCCTTCTACTGCTAGGTGGTAGAGTTCACAAAGAATTTACATTGAACTTATAGAAGACTCTAGCTTGGCCTCAGCTGGAGTACTGTGTCCAGCACTGCACATTGTGGAGGATGTGGAGACATTGTATAGAAGAAGTTTACGCAAATGTTCTAGGAAGAATAATTCATTTATGAGGATAGATTGAAGCTGGAATTCCTCTTGGAGGAGAGAAGGCCGAGAAGAGAGCTGATTGGATTATTCAAAATCATGAGTAGTCTGAATAGAGTAAACAGCAATAAAATGTTCTCCCTCGTGAAAGGCTCAAGAATAAGGGAGCACAGTTTGAAAGAAGTTAGTAAGATTGATAAGGAAAATACTTTTTCCCATCAATAAGCAATTAGGGTCTGGAATCCATTCCCTGAAATTTTAAAGGAGCTAGGTTCAACTGAAGCATTCAAAACGGAATTAGATAGCTAGCTATCGGAAAAAGAACAACATGCAGCATTACAAGATAGAAGAATGGCACTAAGAAATATGTTCAGTTGGAGAGCTGGTGCAAGCATGATGGGCTAAATCACCTCCATTGGCACTGCAATGATTGATATTCTGTGACTCATGTATGCAAGACAATCTTGTTTCAGACTGTTCCTAATTGAAGTCAGTCTGTATGTGACCAAAGCACTTAGTGCCAAAGTCTCTATAGTGGATATGGAAATATGAAGTACTACAGAAGTGTGCCATTGCAAATAGCAGTGCGCTGCAATTACACCTGCAAGAACAAATGATGACATTTGATGGCTCCATTAAAATAGATAATACTTTTTGAAATGGATTATTCTTTCACTTAAAGACCCAACAGATGAACAAAAGATGTAAACCATTGCCAAAATGCAAAGTCAAAGGTCTACTGGACCAAACTATGAGTCATAGAATCATACAGCACTGAAACAGGCACTTTGGTCACGTTTGCCCACGTTTCCCAAATTAAACTGGTCCTACTTGCCTGCATTTGGCCCGCCCACATTCCTCTAAATGTTTAATATTTATGTACCTATCCAAATTTTTAAAAAGTATTGTAACTATACCTGACTCTACCAATTCCTCTGGCAGTTCATTCCACATACACTCCACCCTGTGTGAAGCTGCACCTCAGGTCCCTTTTACATTTTCTCCTCTCACCTTAAAACTGTCCTCTCCAGTTTTGAAATCCCCTACCTTACAAGCCCAATTTCTTCAATGTCTCTTCATTATACAATCTTGCTATTTCAGATATTAATCTGAAACCTCATTTGAATCCCTCTATAGTAGGAATATTCTCCTTTAGATAAGGAGGCCAAAGCTGTGCAAAATACTTCAGTGCAAGTCTCACTAAAGCTCTATGCAACTGCCACTGAACAGAACAGTGGACATTGTCTATATGGACTTCAGCAAGGTATTCAACAGGGTTCCATATGATAGACTAGACAGCAAGGTTAGATCACATGCAATCCAGGGAGAGCTAGCCATTTGGATACAAAATGGCTTGAAGGTAGGAGGCAGAGGGTGGTAATGAATTGCTTTTCAGACTGGAGGGCTGTGACCAGCAGTGCGCTGCAATCCACTGTTTTTTGTCATTAGGCATTTTTTAATAAATAAATGATTTGGATGTGAATAATGGAAGTACGGTTAGTAAGCTTGCAGATGGCACCAAAATTAGTTGTGTAGCGCACAGAATAGGGTTATCTCAGGGTAATGTGACCTTGATCATATGGGCTAACAGGTCATGGAGTGGCAAATGGAGTTTAATTTAGATAAATGTGAGGTCTTGCATTTTAGTAAGGCAAATCAATTAATGGTAAAGTCCTAGGGAGTGTTGCCAAAGAGACCTTGGAGTACAGGTTGTAGCCCCTCACTCTCACTCTCCTACTTCCTCTCTTCTTAAAATTGTAGGATTACATTTGTTACCTTGCAGTCAGCAGAAGCCTTTTGAGAATCCCAAGAATAATCAAATGTTAACTAACAATGCATCCAGTGTCTCTTTTGGTACAACCTTCAACATTCTGGGACAAAGCTCATCTGGTCAAGGAGATTTATCAACACTCACTGTAGCTATGTTTTTCAAGTACCATCTCTTTACGAATATTTTTAAACACTGCAGTTACAGAAGTCCCTTACAGAAAATCTCCCAGAAATAGTATCTTATTCCATAAAACAGACGCAAAGTATACTGGCACATACGTGTCCAGGTTCTGATGGTTTGCATTCTTGGATCCTAAAAGAGATAGCTATGAGGTAATGGATGCATTGCTTTTAATTTTCCAAAATCTTTGGATTCTGGAGAAGTACCAGAAGATTGGAAAACTGCCAATGTATGCCTATTCAAAAAGGGAGACAAAAAGCAGGTAACCACAGGCTGAATAGTATAGCACTTATTGCTATAAAAATGTTCAAATCAATTAAATAATAGCAGCACACTTGGAAAATCGTAATATAATCAAGCAAACTCAACATGGCTCTTTGAAAGGGAAACCATGTAATTGGTAGCCACTTTTGCTGCCTGTCACACCTCACACCTGAAAGAAGAGACAGAAAGCCACATAAAAGTTCAACAGGATAATTCAAGATGATAAGGAGGGACTGATGTCGTGAACAGCAAAGATGTTGTAAGTGGATGCAACTGCCTAAATTCTGTGTGATATCACAGAACATCGATCAGAATGAAGAACATAGGTTAAACAAGAGCACTGATGTTGAAAACTGTAAAACAAAATTCAATACTTCACAGCAAAAACTTCTGTGCAAACTCCATTTGCGTCTTATTGGTATTTATTTAGTAACATTACAGTTGGCAGTGACCATAAGATATAGTGACAGAATAAGGCCATTCGGCCCTGAGAGTCCGCTCTGCCATTCAATTATGGTAGGTATGTCTCTCAACATCATTCTCTTGTCTATAACTCTTACAAAATGAAGAAAATCTTCAAAATTGCTTTTCCTCACAAGTGAATCTACTCATATCTTGATTCTCCCAAATTTTCTTCAGAACTTCATGTTAATAGCCTGGCTTTATAGGAGGTAAAAGTAAGTTAGTTTGCAGATAACACCAAATTTGGAGGTGTAGTGGACAGCAAAGGATATTACCTCAGATTACAATGGGATCTTGATCAGTTGGGCCAATGGGCTGAGGAGTGGCAGATGGAGTTTAATTTAGATAAATGCGAGGCGCTGCATTTTGGAAAAGCAAATCAGAGCAGGACATATACACTTAATGGTAAGGTCCTGGGGAGTGTTGCTGAACAAAGAGACCTTGGAGTGCAGGGTCATAGTTGCTTGGAAGTAGAGTCACAGGTAGATGGGATAGTGAAGAAAGCATTTGGTAGGTTTTCCTTTATTGGCCAGAGCATTGAGTATAGATGTTGGGAGGTCATGTTGCGGCCTTGCAGTATGTTGGTTAGGCCACTTTTGGAATATCGTGTGCAATTCCGGTCTCCATCCTATAGGAAGGATGTTGTGAAACTTTAAAGGGTTCCGAAGAATTTACAAGGATGTTGCTAGGGTTTGAAGTATAGGGAGAGGCTGAATAGGCTCTCCATTTTCCATGGAGCATCAGAGGCTGAGGGGTGACCTTATAGAGGTTTATAAAATCATGAGGGGGCAAGGATAGGATAAATAGACAAGGTATTTTCAATGGGCTGGGGGAGTCCAGAACTAGATGGCAGAGGTTTAAGACAAGGGGCGAAAGATATAAGAGATCTAAGAGGAAACATTTTCAAACACATGGTGGTACATGTGTGGAATGAGCTGAGAGAGGAAGTGGTGGAGGCTGATACAATCACAGCACTTAAAGGCTGGAATATGAATAGCAAGGAATAGGGGCCAGGTGCTGGCATTTGGGACTAGATGAGGTTAGAATATCTGGTCAGCATGGACGAGTTGGACCAAAGAGTCTGTATCCATGCTATACAATTCGATGACTCTATGCTTCCAGCAGGAAGCACCTTTTCCACATAGATCCACCCTATATGTGATTAGGTTAGTAGTTCCCTACTGGCCAACTTTGCATATGTCAAAAATTCCAGAATTTGTAATTCTGGCTGCTTGTCACCTTTCATTAAGCATGGACGAGTTGGACCAAAGAGTCTGTATCCATGCTATACAATTCGATGACTCTATGCTTCCAGCAGGAAGCACCTTTTCCACATAGATCCACCCTATATGCGATTAGGTTTGTAGTTCCCTACTGGCCAACTTTGTGTATGTCAAAAATTCTCAGAATTTGTAATTCTGGCTGCTTGTCACCTTTCATTAACTTATCTTCTAATCTTTTCATGGCCACCAGGACTTGCTAATCATTGGTATTGTACTTCTGCTAATACTCCTGGTTTGTACTTTTTCTTGTCCCTTTGCATTATACCCTCTGTCTTGCCTTTTATCTGTTTCTTCAATTAATAGGATTGCTTTCAATGCTCCCAGACCTACTATCCAATTTATATTGCATTGTCAATTCAACACCTAGTTTGATATTTTTCAGTAACTTTCCTTGCACTAATTAGAATAATGCCATTTCTCCATTGACACGCTCATTTGAACAAATATTTGACTTTAGAACCCACTTTTAGCAGTTGTCTTTTGGACTGATAACCTCATTTTGATTGTCAGAACTGATCTGTCCATTATTAGACCAAATACCAACTGCAACAGTTTGATCCTCATGCTGTCTGCAAGAGACGTGCCCGGTTCCTCTTTGCAATCTATGCCAAGCAACTTTGAAGAAGGTACCACAAGATTCTGTCTCCTTTGCAAGTGTTTTTACTAATAAATTTTTCCAAGTCTCTCCAGCACTTAAGCCTCACACTCATAATAAACCCTATACCTCCAGTTGAAACATGTTTACAATGGCTTTACATCTTAAGCCTTGTTGAATTCTTGAGATACTCTGGCTTTCTGCCTGAATGAAGCCCATTCAAATACTTCAAAACAAAGCTTATTGTAATCCTTTTCCAAACTAGCATTGAGTGCTTATTACAAATGGAACTTCAGGACCTCTACCAAAAAACACAATTAACATGGACTTTATCTTTTGATCCACAATGAGTTTTTTTTGCCCCACATGGGCAGTCCACATTAGTGCAAATGATAATTTATAGACTGGGCTTTATCTTACAAAACTTTATGAAGTATTGCACTGTGATTTCATTCACACACCCTATTGTTAATGGGGCTTTCTACTGCCGTATTCATAACTATTAAGATCCTATTTGCCAAATATTTAAATTCCCCTCCTCCTATTATGAGAATTTGTTTCAGTGGTCCAAGTCCAGTCTCTATCCATTTTCCATTACTGAAGTTCACCACTATATTCTTATTATATATAATTGTTCTTCGGCTAAGGCTAGTTGCCAAAAATATGAAATATAAAGTGAGACAGTTTTCTTCGTTATGTTCCATCTTAAATTAATAGCCACTACCTTGATTAAATCTCTTGCTAAGTGCAGACAGTCCATGGGCTAACTATGGAGTCCTCTTGTGGCACAGTGGTAGAGTCCCTACCTCTGAACCAAAAGCCTTAGACTCATGTGCCACCTGTTCCAGAGGTATGTCTTAACATACCTGAATATATTGATTAATAATAGCTAACTACAGGCTGTGACGGTATCCTTTAGTATTTCTTACATCTATCACTTTTTCTATTATAAACATATCTCCCCATCCCCTATCCCTGCATCCTTCAGTAATACATTTAGTCTTCTGGAAGGCAGATGATCAAACTGATTCTGCAGTTTAACACAAAAAAACATTTTGTCTTCTCAATTTCTGCCCCCTGATGGCAATAATAGTTCGTCCATTTCTTAAGTGGAGAAGATATTGTCCATTAAAGGAATACAATGGTCACCTGATGGTATAAATGACAAGTTCACAGAATTTCCAAATGCAATAACTTTGTTATTTTCAACATCCAGTTTCATCTGTGCTTTCTGCATTGATGGTCTACCTGATAACAAAGATATCAGACTGGATACTATACATCTGAGAAAGTTTATATCCTTAAAACTTGTCTTCAAACTGAAATGTAATGATGAATTATAGAACACATTTACTGCAGTAGAAAACACAGGCAGGAAGGTTCAGAAAAAGGGGGGAACTCAAGGAATGCAGAAGATAGGGACATCTAGGCTGACCAAGTGATAACAGGATGCTGTAAGGCAATTAAGAACATTTGCCTTAACATCGGTGAATCTGTGCAAACAGGACACCAAGTGATAATATTCACAGCCGTTCCCCTGCGAAATTAATGGCAGTGTTTGATTCTGTCCCTGAAACAAACTCGGTACTATCAAAAGCCTTGTAATTAATGGTCAGAACCTGTCAATTATAATGGATTCATATTACCCCTTGCAAGCGGGGCAGACAGAGAGAGAAAAACATCTTTGCTGTTGCAAGACCCTGAATTGAGAGTTCAAAAGGACACGAGAGAGAGAGAGAGACCATTTTAGGTTGTTGGAGCCAGTAGAAAATTAACTCTTAGTGTTTATCTGCTATGGATTGAATTTAATTGCATTTTGGGACTTTATGATATTGAGTAGCCATTACCGGTTATTAAATACAAACTTTGTAAAAGGTAATATTAGTGAGGCTTTAATTTATTTGCTGTTCTTGCAGACCACTCTACAGATCTTGCAGACTGCTCCACTGTCAATTCTAACTAATCAGATCTTATGTCTTATTTAAATTTGAATCACAACCCTGAAAAGCAAGCATGTTTAATTCGAAGACTAATGAATCAGTTTAAATGCAACCTTATGGTAACTTCTCAGCCTCAGGTACAGAATGATTCAGTGCTTAAAAAGGAGTCTGCTTCTAGCTTAGAAATTATTCTAAGCCTAACATTGAAGAGATTCTGGCACAATGGACCAGGAAGCCACTTTATGATCAAAAGTTTGCCTTCCTTGCTAAGAAGCCATTTTGTAAAACAATTGTACCTCCCTGTACATGGATGATGTCGCTGTTTTCTGCTCGGATCTGCTGTCCGTGCACAGAGGCAGGTGCATATGTGACCAGTTTGAACAGGCCTCGGGGGCCAAGGTAAACTGAGGCAAGAGCGAGGCTATGCTCTTCGGGAACTGGGCCGACCAGTACTCGATCCCCTTCACCGTCAGGACCGGCCACCTGAAGGTGCTGGGTATTTGGTTCGGGGGGGCTGGGGTGTGCGCCAAGTCTTGGGAGGAGCGTATCAGCAAAGTGACGCAGAAACTGAGCAGACGGAAGCTACGGTCACTCTCCATCGCGGGAAAAAAACCTGGTCATCAGGTGTGAGGCACTGTCAATGCTGTTATACGTGGCACAGGTTTGGCCTATTCCCAGAACCTATGCCGCAGCAGTCACCCAGGCCAACTTCCATTTTATATGGAGATCAAAGATGGCCAGGGTCCGAAGGGACTCGATGTATCAAAGCTCTGGGCAACGGGGAAAAATTACACCCAATGCCACCCTCACCCTGATGGCCACCTTTGTGTGTGGCTGCATCAAGCTGTGCGTGGATCCCCGGTACGCAAACACCAAGTGTCACTACGTACTGAGGTTCTACCTGTCCCCGGTGTTGCGAAGGATGGGCCTGGCCCCGCTGCCGCGGAATGCTCCGAGTAGTTGGACTGTTCCGTATCACCTGTCCTTCGTGGAGAAGTTTATGAAGAAAAACACCTTTAACCGCAAGTCCATCAGGAAGTGGTCTGTACGTAGTATCCTTGAGACCCTTCGGGAAAAGGAGAGGGCGGATCCTATCGAGCGGTTCCCTGAGCAGACTGTCAAAGTCGTTTAGCAGAATGCCTCATCAGCAGAACTTTCCAACAAGCACCAAGACATGGCTTGGCTGGTGGTGAGAAGGGCTCTGCCTGTGAGGTCCTTTATGCACGCCTGGACTCTCAGCCGCACCGCACGCTGCCCTCGAAGCGGCTGCGGGAGGACGAGACTGTCACACACCTCCTTCTGGAATGTGCCTACGCAGAAGTAGTCTGGAGAGGAATGCAGTGGTGTTTGTCCCAAGGTTCGTCCCGAGCAGCGCCGTGATGTGGGACTCCGTGCCACTTTATGATCCCCAGGATGCACACAGAGACAAACATCAACTGTGCATGGAGGATCATCAACTCGGTGAAGGACGCTCTCTGGACGGTCTGAAACCTGTTGATCTTCCAGCTGAAGGAGTTGACCCCGACTGAATGTTGCAGACTGGCACATTCCAAGGTCCAGGACTACGTGTTGAGGGACGCGCTGAAGCTTGGGGCAGCTGCTGCCAAGGCGTGGTGGGGAAAGACCACCGTGTAACATCTGCCTGTCTGAGAAGAACAGGGGGCCCACGCAGTCATTTGGGCTCTGTTGACGCCTCAGCTAAATATATGGATATATGATATATACAGGTCTGTACGTTTATCAATGAATGATAAATTCTGATCTCTGTATGCAAATGTATATGTATGTATGGCATGACCAACTGTACAGACCATCAAATTATTTTATGAATAAAGTATATTTTTGAAATAAAGAAAATTGTATCTGACATGTGAGCTGTGCAAGGTTACCTTATGAACTCTCCAATTAGCTCAGACTGGTACCTCCTTATGATAAGAGTTTATCTCGCTAGCAGGTGCCTAACTCGGCTAGGTATGTTTTTCCCACCTGATGAATGGGCCTGTGGGAGTCATTAGTCAAGCGTACACAGACTTGTCAATTAATTTTTCTTCCTTACGAATTATTGTCTTTCACTGTTATCTGTCTAATTAAGAACATGCAATGTTTCTGTAAACTCTTGTATAAAGGAAGCCACTTTGTATCAGTGCATCAGTGCATCGGACTAGCCTGCTGGGACACTTGAAGAGCTGGTACCCTACTCTCCTAGGTTATTAGAACCTAGCTAGTTTAGTTTATAAGTATCAGTGTTATGTTGTAACAGTGATGCTATGAGTGAATAAAGGGATGACTAAAATTAAACCAATCTGTTTATAAGAGGTTTTTTATTCCAGATTTCCAAAGAGTACGATCTCCAGAACGAACCAAGAGGGAGGCTTTACAGGTCTGAGTCCACAAGAGATTGAGAGTGGAATACCAATCATCAGAATCAATGTACAAAATTATTCAAGATCAAAAGAAACTTTGCAGAAATAGACTGAACACAAAATAATCAAGTATCGTTAAAAAAACAGTAATTCCAAGATTTAAAACAAAAACTCACTCACTGTCTTCAGTGGGAAGGACCTGGAGGGAATAAATCCATTCAATGATGCTGGTTTTATCCACTAGATGCAAGGCACTCAGGATGTCCAGGCCAGATAATGCAAAGAAAGCAATGGTCAACCTAAATTAATAAAAAACAAAAAGTTAAAAAAAAGTAAACATTTTCACAACCCATATTACAGGATGCACACAGAATAAAGTATTAGCTGAGAACCAGACAATTCCTGCTCTGTGTAACTTGTAGTTTAAAAGCAAATCACATGCATATAAAAATATCTGGCAGTATTCTACGTACAATCCTTGGGAAATCCTCAATTACGTAAAATGTTCTATATACCTGCAGAACCATTTCAATGAATCTATTGAATGGGCAGAGATTCAAAAAGTCTTTGCACTCTGCAATGCAGTGCCAATATTTGGATCTGAGCAAGAAATGAAAACAACTCCAAAATACTTAAGTTCTGATTTTTCCAGGGATTGAATGGAAGATTATACTAAAGTGTGTAGAATGATTTTATTTCAGCAAAATTATACTTCATTACTGAAAATGTGAATTTCTTCAATGGATTGCAAGGTACTTAATTTCAAAATTTCACATTTTAAAATGTTAATGCCAGAACTAAAATAAAAACTGACCTACTTAATCATTATTCCATCAAACAATGAACCTCAAGACCTCTGCAGACTTGTCCAATCAGATATATTCTACATGTAGATAGCGTAAATTTTCATAATTGCAACTAGATCCAATTGAAACAATACTTAGCTGATAGACATTTACTGCATATTCCTGGATTTTTTTTTTTAAAACATCTGACCAAACCAAGAGCAATGTACGGTACTGGGCTCAGCTTTCTGGAATTCAAATTCATTATATCAAGGAATAAAGACTTCTTGTCGTTATTCTGCATTCGTGCTAGCAACCTAAAAGACATTCTAGCTATTTTCAGCTAGGAAATCTATGCTGAGATGTGAAGTCTCAAAAGCTTGAAAGGGATGAAAATACAAAATCAATGTGGAAGAAAGGTACTGGATTACTAATTGGATATTTGTACTAAATGAGTCAGAATTGATTCAGCCTCTAAAGCTCTTGAATATATGATGGAGTTCTTCAATTCAATGTTCAGATTAATGCTCCGCAGCATTGTTTTAAAAAAAGCTGTACAAGCTGACAGATGAAAAAAAGGTAGAGTTCTTCATTTTACTTTACGATGACAATACTGTATACTGGACGTAACAGCTTTAATACATGCAAGTCATCGACTTAATTATACTGCTAACTCTACACAAATCTTGAATTAACAGAGCAGTATGCAAAAGTACTTAAATAGATACATGGCACTGACAACTTTAATTGATTCTCAAATACAGATGAAGAACTGGCAGCATCTGTGAAGAGAAAGCAGTGTTAATGTTTCAAGTCAAGTGACCGCTCTGACCTGAAATATGAACTCTGCTTTCTCTCCACAGATGCTGCCAGACCAGCTGACATTTTCCAGCAATTTTTGATTTTGTTTCAGTTTTATAATATTAAAGAACTTGACTTTATTTCATTCATTTCATGGTCAAAGGACATCCCAAGTGTTTCACAGCCAAATGAAATGCTTCTGCTGTAACACTGTAGTGCAGGATATGTATACAGATAGCATGGTTTCAGAAACTACAGGTTACTAGACCTGCTGTGTTACTCTAGCACACGGTTTTTGTTTTCAATAATCAGTTAATTTATTTTTAAAAGGGTTGATTGAAAGATAAATGTCAGTGAGGACACTAGAAGAGTGTCTTATTCTTTTGTGACTTCTACTATTGGTTGCGTACCAGCATATGGTAAATAGGTTTCACATTTCATCAGATGGTGCACTAACTGTACCAAATATCATGCTTTCGGTGCTGGGTAGAGTTGAACCACAACCTTGTGACTCAGCTTAGCATTACCACTTTCTTGAGGTTGTCACAAAAACTGTTCTGTCTGGCCTAAATCAGATTTTAGTTCTACAGTAATATGAAGGACACTGACTGCCCTATGAAGTCAGTCTTTTTTCTAAACTGCCCCTAGTGGTTGAAGTAGAAAGCTCAGCAACAGGTAAACAAGCTCTCATAAGCACTGAATACCAGCTTTGTCAGTGGCCACCTTCAGAAAATGTATTCAAAAGGCCAAATCCCAAACATATTCTCTACAATTTACCCAAAGCAAAGAAAATCCATAGATAATGCATCCAACTACTGAAAGGAACCAGCCTAATTTTCCTCTCCCTCCCTTCCTTTGGCATCTTCTCAAATGATTCTGAGAAGATGAAGGCTAGTCATTGTGGAATTAAAAGGCTCATCGCATTCCCCAAAACCTCCTTAATGTAAACGCACAAAGGATAGAATAACACGTGCTTTGTCAACACAAATTGGCTGTAACATGATTGACGAATTATGGATGCTGTTCGGATAATGCAAACTTTCTACTGAATGAGGTATAGAGATTTTATATAGTGATTTTCTAAAGCACGAGGTTGCAGAGGAACAACTGTCACATTATACCAGAAAACCCTGTACAATTAACAAGAAAGTGAACAGAACCAGCCATATGGATATGGTGATTCCATGAGGTTAAATATTAGGAATGCCACAAACTTTCAACTCCCTAATCTATCCACCATCTACAAGGCACAAGTCAGGAGTGTGATGGAATACTCTTCACCTGCCTGGAAGAGAGCAGCTCCAAAATATTCAAGCAGCTTGATACCATATTGGTCAAAGCAGCCTGCTTGTTTAGCACCCCATCTATACCTTCTGTATTCATGCAGTCCACTACAGACAAACAGTGTCAGTGTGTGCCAATTAAAAGACACACTGCCAATAACTCTAATTTCCTTCAAAAACACCTTTCAAATCAATGACTTCCAGCACCTTGAATGCAGGGGCAGCAGATGCAGAGCATCACTACTGCAAACTCTCCTTCATGCCACATTCAATCCTGATTAAAAACTACAACTCCTTTCCTATCAGTATGGTGGGTATCTGACAAAGGACTGCAGTAGCTCACCACCACTTTCTCATGGGCAATTAGGGATGTGCAATAAATGCCAGGCTACCCAACTATCTCCAAGCGAAGAACAAATAAGAAAAAAATTCCATCAGACAAAAGAAATTTAAATTTAGTGATATGAAAAAAATGTCTTCAGCGAGTTAAATGAGACTCAGCAGATAAACAAAACACGCTATTGATGATTATGCTATTTTACTGACATCTTCCCTTGACAATTTTTTGTTGTTTCTCCACTTGTCTGGCAACTTTTGTCTGGCATCTTGCTCCTGCCTTCCACCCAATCACAGACTCTTCCTATTGTTATCATCCCTCCCACTGCCTACTTTTGATTGTATAGATATCTTTAATTTTTCAGTTTGACAACTTGAAAAAACCTAACTTGCTCCCTCTCCACAGATAAAACCTGAACTGCATTTTTCAGAGTCATGATAGCACGGAGGCAGCCATTCAGTGCATCCTGGCCACATAAATCACATCAATACCATTCTCCAACCCTCCCCCCACATCCTTGATCATTTTTCCTTTTTCAATATTCAAAATTTTAAAATTTTAATATTTTATAGCACAAAAGGCAGCTGGTCTCTCCATTGCGTCTCCATTAGCCAAAAAATGAACTGCCCAAGCAAATCCTACATTCTGCAATTGATCCTAAGTTTTTCAGGTGCACATCCAGCCACCTATTAAAAAGGTTTCAGCCTTTGCTGCCCATTCAGACAGATTTTCAGACCCTGCCACCCTCCAGGTGAACATGTTTTTCCTCATTTCATCTGTAATTCCTTTACAAATCCCTTGAAGTCTACCCAAATGGGACCCTCCCATCTGCTCTATCTAGGCCTTTCACAGCCTTATGAAATAAAGTCTCTCCTCAAGCTTTCTCTGTTCCAAGAAAATAACACCAAACTGAGTCTTTCCTCATGGCTGTGATTTTTCCATTCTGGTCGCATCCTCTGTTTGCTAAATGCGATTACATGTTTTCTGTATTGAGGGAACCATGGCTGCATGCAGTACATAACGCATGATTAATTAATGTTGTATATAGCTTCAGCATACCAGTGTTCCTCTGTCCTTTGCTTCAGCTGATAAAACAAAGTATTCCAAATACCCTTTTAAATCGCCTCATCAACACATCTATCTTCAGGCCCCTGTGCACATTTGCTCAAAGGTCCCTTACTGCCTCAAAACCTCCCTGCATTCCACCAATGAACTGTATAGTCCATTGCTTTTTTTGACTTTTCTGAATACATCACCTCTGACTTCTGGATGAATTCCATTTAACACATACCTGCCTACTTGGTCAATCAACTGATATTCACCTGCAGTCGATACCTCACTATCAAAAACGTGGCCAATTTTTGTGCAACCTGCAAATTTCTTGATCATAGTCCCTGCACCTGCATTCAAGTAATTAATATACACAACAAACTGAAGGGACGCAGGACTAAGTCCTGTGGAACATCACTGGAAGTAGCCTTTCAGAGGCAACAACACCCATCAATAATTAAACTTTTTTTCCTGCCACCAGGCCAATTTTATCCAGCTTATAATATTCCCTAGCATCCCCAAAAGGCCTTTTTGTTTAAACAAAACAGACTGCTACTTGGGGCCTTGTCATTGGTCCCACACAAATCCACATAGACTATCACAAGCAGTACCCTCACTAATCCACTTTATTACTTCAAGAAATTCAACCAAGTTATACACCACCCTTCCTGAAATCCACGTTGACTGTCCTTGATTAGTCCATGCCTTTTAAATTAAACAATTTATTCTGTGCTTCAGAATTAGTTTCAATGATTTGCCTACCACAAAGGTTAGACTAAATAACTACAAGCCAGACAGCCTATGAACAAAAAAGTAATAACAGCAGTCCATCAATTCTATGACATACAGTGAGGATCCACAATGCAGTGACAAGTGACCAATTATGATAAGAAAAACCACAAAATAATCAGAGACATAGCCACATCTTCTGCCTCTACACATTAGCTTTTTTGTTTTTAGTGGTACTCTTACTTTCTCTTACTCAATGAACTGAAAACATCTTTGGGTTCACCTGATTTTTAATTGCCAATATTCTTTTACATCCTCTTTGCTTTCCTAAATTCTTTTTTGATTTTAACCCCACACCTTTTATAATGATGCTCAGAACTCCACCCTCTCTTGTTGCTATATGCTGGCCAAAAAAAGTTTGTTCCATTTCTATCACATCAACATTCTGCCCGTTAAACTTGAGGGAGTTAAAATAATTCATTATTGTCCTGATGTTTTTCCATTTTTCAGAAATTTATCCCCATAATTTGCTCTGCCTCCTGACAGTTTGGTAGTCAAAAAAAGACTTCCAGTACTGTGACAGAATGTTTTTTTTAAAAAGGTTTTTAACTCAATGCATATGGTCTCCTTTGATGATTTCCAGTATTTTGTTTTTAATTTCACATTTCCAGCATACCCAGTATTTTGCATTACAGGTAGACAATCCTTTATCTGAAATCCAAAGCTGTTTTCATTTTTTTCTCCATAACAAGGTTGTTTGGCGTGCAAACATTTTAACGAATTCAACACCCACTTGACCCACATCACTCAGCTGTGACGTGGTGGCGTGGCCCAGGACTGGCAGGCGTCAATTCTGTTTCTGTGCTCATAGTAGTCACATGTGCGCCTGCTGCTCAGTAAAAAATTTTTATTTCAATGTGAAAATGCCATTTATTCCAAAATCCCAAACATTCCAAAATCCGAAAACCAGCTGGCCACAAGGGTTTCGGATCTTTGGTCTACCTGTACCTAGTTGGATTTAACAAGTAGTTCTAGGGTTCAAACTAATAATGTTTCTTTTAACAAACGTAGCGTTGCTACAACTCAAACAAAATGCCTCAGCTCTAAGCTGACAGTAGACAAGCAGAAGGTTGGAAGGACAGGCCAAGCAAAACCCCAGTTATAACATTTAATAATTTTGCAGGATGTACTGGACACAGTGATTGAAGTTTTCAGCAGTATCACTTAAGTTCTCAGAGTTGCCTTTCTGAAGCAAAATGGGCATTTTGTTTGAGATTCCCACTGAACACCAATATCCAACTATGGAGTTTGGTACACTGGATCATAAGCCAAAACCAATTTTAATTTCTGAAAAGAAAAGGAATTCTACACAGCGCCCGAAAGCAGATTATTTCCCAACCAATTACATGGACAGATACTTTTCAATGTGTTAATCGAGGGCAGCATAGACTATTGATTTAGAGCTCTTACGTTGCAGTGGTAGTTTCAATACCTTAGAGCCAGAAGCCAGGGTTCAAGCCACACTGCAGAGGTGTGTCATAACAGTTGAACAGATTGTTTAAAAAATATCTAGACAAGAGCAGTCAAGGATAAGTGGGACAGGAACCAAGATAATCTTCTTGCAGAGGCAGAGGCTTGGCTGACTTACTAAATGAGTACTTTACAGGTGACTATATTAGCAATGAGAATTCTACTAATATAGTAAAAAGAGGAAGCAGTTGTGACACTGAACAGGATAAAAATAGATAAAAAAGGATTAAAATGCCTCAAAGCAGGAATGTCACCTGGTCCAGAGGTGAAGCAACCTAGATTACCGATAGAAATAAGGTGAAAATTGCAGAGTATCAAACCTTAGTCTTACAATCCTTGGGCATAGGATTGGTGCAACAGATGGAGTACTCAACTTTACATCACATTCAAAAAGAAAACCGGATAAACCTGGCTATTGGAGGGCAGTCAGCCAAATATCATTTGTGGAGACAATAATCTGGATATATTAAATTGCAATTTGAAAACAAAATAGGCTAATAAATGTAGGTCAACAGATTTATTAAAGACGGAATGTGCTCAATCAACATGTCAAGAGTTAAAGTTACAGAGGAATGATGGCTGCATTACAGCTGATCTCCATGTATTGACTTTTAAAAGGTAGAGTACCCACAACGGACTTGTCAGCAATATTGAAATTCATGGGATTCAAGGGCTAATAGACATAAAGAACACAAAGACAGTATGAACAAATCCCTCGAGAATGAAAAGGAATGGTGCTCCCCATGGCGCAACACTAGGACAGCCACTACAACTATTAATGACTGATACACAGCAGGTCAGGCAGCATCCAGGGAACAGGAGATTCGACGTTTCGGGCACAGGCCCTTCTTCAGGAATGAAAAATCCCTCGAGAATGAAAAGGAACGGTGCTCCCCATGGCGCAACACTAGGACAGCCACTACAACTATTAATGACTGATACAATGCATTATTTCAAAGTTTATAAGTGATACAAAACTTGGAAATGAAATAATAAGGACAGAACACAATTTCAGAAGAGCATAGACAGGCTAGTGAAAAGGTCATGTTCATGACAGATGAAACTTAGTTAGACGAACGTGAGGTGAAACACTTTGGTGGGGAGAATGTGTTATGGACCAGGCCAGACCCCCTCAAAACATTTCAAGAAAGTAGCCTGGACCATAACTTTGCTAGGTATTTTGAGCAGGGGTGAGGTGGATATTCCAGGAGTGATGCACCTGGCCTAGCCACTTGGTTTTAAACAAAACAGAATTTATTTGCAAGATTACTGAATGAAACAAAAGAGAATAGAATATCTTAGCCTATCCGACAACCCAAAGGATTAACCAAACTTAATGATACTTTTGCATCTACTTGCAACAAATCCCAAAAACACCTCTAGGTAAAAAGAAAAAGTCAAAGACAGGTCTTACAGGAGAGACGTCAGCGAGAGAGAGAGATTGCAGAGAGGTTCAGCATTGAACACCTTCTTCCATGCAGCTGTTTCTTTGACCAGCAGCCTCAAAATTGGCTGCCTGCTAAAACCAAACCAAACCAAACCAGAGTAAAGCTGAACTGGGAGAATGGACCACTCCCCTTTCATTGTACAGGTGTTTTTTTTATAAAACTTAAAAAGACTTTTGCCTGATGCAGTATCTGTTAGCTCCAATCAAATTCGCCCGAAAGCCCCTCCAAACTAGACCCCTTACTGGTGTCTTTAGGACCACTGAAAAAAAAACTAAGGACAACATAACCTAGTTAAAGCAGCACCATCGTCACAAATGAGAAAAGACAACATGAACCAAATGGTACCATTTTCAAGCAAGAGGAGATTTGGAGGCATGTTTAAACAGTCAAAACTAAAATTATCAAGGCTGGTTTAAAAGAAGCATTTGGAATTCTTAGCTTTAAGAGAGTGTACAGAAGGAAAGAAATTATGCTAAAAATTTATAAATGCTGGAATATGGCATTCAATTCTCAGCATTGGACTGAGTGCCATAAACAGGCCTGAAAATCTCAGATTATTTGCCAGGATCAAGAGGCTTCAACTATGTGGATAGACTGGAGAAATCAAGATTGTCCTCATCACAGCATAGGTTTAAGAGGAAATCTAATACAAGTTTCAAAATCATGAAGGGCTTTGCAGTGAAAATAAAGGGAAACTGTTTACAGTAGAAGAGCTGGTAACCAGGGAACAAAGTTAGATGACTAACAAAAGAACCCAAAGTGACAAAAGCAAACTTGACATATATTATGTTGTTTGTGATCCAAAATGCATACGCAAGCAAAAATAAAACCTGCCAATGCCAGCATTAAATACATTCAACGATAGAGATTCTGCAACCCTCTCGGGTAGATAATTCCAAAGATGTACAGTCGCTTGAGTGAAGAAATGTCCAATCTTGAATGATTGGGCTTTAATCTAAAGACTGACTGTGTATTTTGGATCCTCTGACCCGAGGAAATAATCTATCAGTGTCTACCCTAAGACCTTTAGAATCTTGTATACATTAATGAAATCAGTTCTCATTTCTTCTAAACTCCAAAAAAAAGATTCAATTTATTCAGCCTATCATAGGACCTCAGTTTTATATATATAAAATTTATACATCTTTTAATATCACGTACACTGGATTTGATGTGTCTTCAAAAGGATTTTATTCATTAAAGTATTTACAACTATTTCTGTGGCTACGGTGGTTTATTTTCAAACAAAGGAAGAAAGACATCCTGCAGAGTATAGGGATTTTGTTTACGTTGGGAGAGCTTTAGGAGTGAACAGAATAAACAGTGATGTATGAAGGTTTCAGTTCAAAGAATTAGAATTGTATTTGGATTATGGGTGTTTAAGGAAAACACCCACTGAGTCAGATATACAGCACAAAAACAAACCCTTTGGTGCAACTTGACCATGCCGACTAGATATCCTAAATAAATCTAGTCCCATTTGCCAGCACCAGGCCCATATCCCTCTATACCCTACCTATTCATATACCTATCCAGATGCCTTTTAAATGTTGTTATTGTACCAGCCTCCACCACTTCCTCTGGCAGCTCATTCATTTTGCCATTCCTGCATCCAAGTCATGAATGTAGATTGTAAATAGTTGGGAGTCGACATTTCGGGCATAAGCCCTTCTTCAGGCTTATGCCCAAAACGTCGATTCTCCTGCTCCTCGGATGCTGCCTGGCCTGCTGTGTTTTTCCAGCACCACATTTTTCAACTCTGGTACTCCTACATCTGCAGTCCTCACTTTCTCCTCCTTGTAAATAGTTGGGAACCAAGGACAGAACCCTGTAGCACCAGTTACAGCTTGCAAACTAGAAAGAGATCCACCTATTCCAACTCACTGCTTTTTGTTGGTTAGCCAATCTTCTACCTGAAGAAGGGCTTATGCCCGAAACGTCAATTCTCCTGCTCCTTGGATGCTGCCTGACCTGCTGCGCTTTTCCAGCAACACATTTTCAGCTCTGATCTCCATCATCTGCAGTCCTCACTTTCTCCCCTAGCCAATCTTCTACCCAAGCCAGCACATTAACACTAACCACGTGCCATCTTAATTGATGCATTAAGCTCTTGTGCAGCACCTACTCATATGTCTCCTTGCAGACTGGATATACATTTACAGGACCCCATTACCTGCTTTGCTCGTTACATCTTCGAAGAACTCTCATGAATTAGTTAAACATTATCTACTTTTCAGAAAATCATGTTTACTTTGATGGATTGCATTTTGACTCTCCAAACATCTTGTTGCTACCTCCTTAATAATGGATTCCAATAATTTCCCAACAACATACATTAAACCAATTTATCTATAATTTCTACTTTCTGCCTCCATCCATTTCCGAATAAGGGCATTACATTAGCATTTTTCCCATGGACTGGAACCTACCCACAAACAGGGAATACTGGAATACTATAACCACTGGATCCATTATCTCTGCTGACACTTCATTTAAAGGCCCTAGGAAATCAGCCATCAGGCCCTGAGAACTTGCATGCCTTTGGTCCCAGTCATTTGTTCAGTACATTTTCCTAGTAATGGTGATTATTTTAAGTTCCTCCTTTCCTCTAATCTCTGCTTACCTGTTATTATTGGGATGGTTTCAGTTTGTCTCACCATGAAAGCTGAGGCAAAGTATTGATTTAGTCTCACCGGAATTATGTTCCCCATTATTAACTCCCCAGTCTCATTGTCCAAGGAATCAACATTCACTTTAGCTATTTTCTTCCTTTACACTTGTTGAAACATTTGCTATCCATCTTGATATTTCGCACTGGTCTTTAACAATTAACCTTTGTTCTCTTTATTACTCTTTTTAGTAACTTTCAAAGCTTTAAAAGCTTTCAAAACCTCCAGCCAGCCATTACCCTTGGCAATATGGCACGTCTTAGGTTTTGCCCTCATGTTATCTTTAACATCCATATTTAGCCATGGATACTTTTCCTCCTTTTACAAACTTGCTTCGTTGCTGGAATATATTGCAGTTGGAAGGAACTGAATTATCTCCTCAAATGTCTGCTGCTATTCATCAACTATTTTCCTGTTCAGTCTTTCTGCCCTATCCACTGAGGCAGAATCTGACTCATGCCAGATTACCTTGAACACCAGAACACTAATATGGAACTCCTATTTCCCTTCCTCAAACTGTTAACACTCATCCCTAGAGGCTATTTTACTACAAGATCATTAATTAATCCTATCGCATTACAGAATACTAAATACAAAATAAAATGCTCCCTGTTTCCCCAACATATTATTTCTTGGAGCAATCTCTAATACACGATGAATTCTCCAAGGCTAACCTTGCCAAATGTAATTAATCCAGCATATATGCCTATCACCCATGATTACTGTCACATTTTTCTGACAACCTTCCACTGTGTTTTATACTGTATCTTGGAATATAACTTCTCCCAGGAGTTTATTTTCTTGGCCATTTCATTTTGTTATTTCACCCAGTTGGATTCTACATCTTGATCCTACCTTGTGTTTCCTGCAAACTAATGAAAGCATCTGCAGAAGGAAAACATGAGAAACAGCATTCTGATCAGCATATCAACCACCTCAGCAGATTCTGCGTAAAAAGAACCACTGACCTGCTTTCCCAGATTTAGCAGCGTTCATAACAACCATGCTTTTGTTTCCTGTACACACATCTTTGTCTATGATTGGCTTTATAATGGGTTCAGAGTTTAACCCAATAGGATTATATGCTAATAATTATAATTGTCTCCATGTAGCTCGAATCCATTTACTTGGAACAGCAATTCTTGTTAGGTACAGAAATCCTACCTGTCATCTTGGTTTCGAAAATCAGGCAAATTGGAGAATTTTCGTACTTCTACGCAACCTTTAAATATTGGGAATACTCTGGGTTTAGCCGGGCTTGACTTCCAATGCACCAGCCCAACAACCACTTCCAACACAAGTATATTTTTTTCTTAAATGTGGAGACCAAAATTGTGCACAGTACACCAGATAAAATGGCAAAGGAAATAAACCAGTCTTAATGGTAAGTTCCTGGGGAACGGTGCTGAACAAAGAGACCTTGAAATGCAAGCTCATAGTTCCTTGAAAGTAGAGTCGCAGGTAGCTAGGATAATGAAGGTGGTGTTTGCTATGCCTTCTTTTAATGGTCACAGCATTGTGCATAGGAATAGGGAGGTCATCTCGCAGCTGTACAAGATGTTGGCTAGGCCACTTTTGGAATATTGCATGCAATTCTGGTGTCCTTCCCATCAGAAAGATGTTGTGAAAGGTTCGGAAAAGATTTACAAGGATGTTACCAGGGTTGGAGGATTTGAACTATAGGGAGAGGCTGAATAGGCTGGGGCTGCTTTCCTGGAGCGTCAGAGGCTGAGGGGCCACCTTAGAGGTTTATAAAATCATAAGGGGCATGGATAGGATAAACAGACAAAGGTCTTTTCCATAAGGTGAGAAGCCCAGAACTAGAGGGCATAGGTTTAGGATGAGAGGGGTAAGATATAAAAGGGACCTAACGGGTAACTTTTTTAGGCAGACCGTGGTGCATGTATAGAATGAGCTGCCAGATAAAGTGGTGGAGGCTGGTACAAATTCCACATTTAAATGATATCTGGTTGCGTATATGAATAGGAAGAGTTTAGAAGGATATGGGCCAAGTGCTGGCAAATGGGACTAGATTATATTAGGATATCCAGTTGGCATGGGCAGGCTGGTCCAAAGGGTCTGTTTCCATGATGTGCGTGACTATGTAGTGCTATTAAAATCCTCCACGATTGTATTAAGACTTCATTATATTTTTACTTGCAAGACACTCTGTAATTAAGGACTAGCCCTTTCTCTTTACGGTCTCTGTACTAATCATTTTCTCGTACTTTGTAATAAAATCCAGATGCCATTTACTTTAATTGCTTGTTATACCTCCATGGTATGTGTACCTTGTAAGAGTTCATAGAGTGCAAGTTTTACACTTTTAAAGTGATCTGCTGGTAAACATTCAACACAAGTGGTTTCCTTTGGTTTTGCTGCACCGTTCTAATAAATTTCTTCTGCATGCCAATAATTGTTGTGGACCTGCTTTATAAATATTTGGCATAAATTCCTCAGGTCTATATTCTAAAATGCATTATGATATGAAAGGCACTACCAGGAAGAGCACTTGAAGCAAGTTGAGTGTGCATGGAAAAGTAAATTGGATAAATTCTCAAAGGGAAACATTTACAAGACGACAGAAAGAGCAGGGGTGTGATGAGCATGGGGCCAAGGAGAAGGGTCGTGTTCTGCACTGTAATATTGTGTCACATAATTCCTACATGATGATTCACAAATATCTCAAGCAAATGTATACCAGTCTATTTGAGTAATTCTAATAGCAAAGTTAACAATTTAGAGATGTCTCAGAAGGGTCGGACAAACCTAGCCTGAAAATCATGTTGCGATCTTACTGAACAGTCACAGCCTTCGAGAAAATAAGCAACATGAAGTATTTTTTTATTCAAGTTGCAGCCTTCCGTGCTTGGCAACTTGTAAATTGAAAGAAACATTAGAACGCGCTCCCATACACTAAGCAGCTCACTGTTGTCATCTCAATCGCCCCACCCAACAAAACGAGCGGTGAGCTGTCAGTTGAAGACCCTGTCCCTACAGTAGGAGTGGCGGAGGGGATATTGCCCCCACTCCCCGGTTTACCCGCCTCCCCATGCCCCCGGACATGGCTGGCGGGTCAGGCCGAGTTTACAGACCCCTCTGCAGAGGCCTGCCCGATTCTGGATTAGTGGTGCTGGAAGAGCACAGCAGTTCAGGCAGCATCCGAGGAACAGCATTCGTCATCCTGATGAAGGGCTTTTGCCCGAAACGTCGATTTTGCTGCTCCACGGATGCTGCCTGAACTGCTGTGCTCTTCCAGCACCACTGATCCAGAATGTGGTTTCCAGCGTCTGCAGTCATTGTTTTTTACCTGGAGGCCTGCCCGAGCCCGTCTCGCTTCATCTCCCACCTCCCAGACCCGATTCGGAGCCCGCCCTTACCTACTGGTCTCCAGTGAGCAGTACCTCTCAGGTAAGATCTTCAGACATCGTTCGAAGAAGCAGATGTGCCGATCCTTGAGGAACTCCAGATGCTCACCAAGTGCCGTCTCTTCGGCCATGTTGGATCGCCATGGACACGCCCCGCCCCCGGTCCGCCGCGGACTGCGCATGCCCCCCCCCTCCCGGTCCGCTGCAGCCAATCAGAACCCACTCCCCCAGGACACCCTGCGCTGCGTCCTGCTCCTTCACTTTGCAGAAGTAGCGGATCGACCCGAACCAAGTAAAGGCAAGCCCTTACACTCTGCAACGGTTTGCATCCAGTTAGTTAAGTACGAATTGTTACAGAGTTTCAAAATACCGTCACGTTTCTCCATGTCAAGGCTACGTTACGTAGTTTAAAAGGAGCAATCGTGGTTGAAATAAACTTCAACAGTTTGGTTAAAAAATGTATGATAATGCCTTCCTTTCCCCTTCCTAATTCCCGCTTTTTGAACAAATTTTGGAACCGATAAACTGTTCTACAATTAGGAAGGGGAAAGGAAGGCATTATCATATCAAAAAGTAGAGGACCCAGTGCCGATCCTTGTGGCATTTGTTTTACTATTTATCTCCAACCAATTGGATTCTACATTTTGATCCTCCAAACTGTTATTTTTCCACTATTGTACTGATACTGTTCTTTAGAAACAAAAATTCAATTTCCTGTTACTTTCTGACTTTTTCTGAAATGCCAAATACCCTTGAATATTTAGTTCTCAGCCCTGCTCAATTTCATATCATATTTATTTATATAATCTATTTTTCTAATCAACCTGTCAGAGATGTTTTTAACACACCTCTTGAACAAGTGCAACTTGGTCTCAGTCCAGGGGCAAGGACACCACTATTGCACCATAAGAGCCCCTCCTCATTAACTTATTTTGGTGCAATTAATTTATCCATTATAACTCAGAAAGAACCTTTATTGTACTATTTTTATCAATTTTCACTACTGACCTTGTTGCTGTTTATGCACTCTATCCCTTTCCACATCATTACCTGTATTGCTAATCTGCACGACTGAGTCATCTTCTCTCAAATTGTACAAATCTCCGTGCATGAACTCTTCCCTCCGCCCACTATTTAATTTAAAGCTTGCCCTCCAGCCCTGGTTGTACAATCTGTCAGTACACCAGTCCCAGCGTGCTTCAGGTAAACACTGTACCAACTGTTCTCTTCCTCCAGACCCTGATGCTGTGTTTCATGAATTGAAATAGCATTTCACCCATAGCAATCTGCATCATCCATTCAAATCTGATTTTATTTACCCTATGACAATTTGCATTATGTTCTGGTATTAATCCAGATATTATTACCTTTGTATTCATGCTTTAAATTTAGCTCCCAGGTTTCACATTTCTTCAGCAGAAACCTTTTTTGGTCTTAGTTGTTGGAATGCATGTGGACTGTGATAATTGTGTCCATCCCCTCTCCAAATTCCACTCCAACCTTGAGAAAAATTCATAATCCTGGAATTTGGTAGGCAACATAATCTTTAGAACCATATTGCAGCTACAGTGAACAGTACTTATTCCCATTTCTATACTGTCATGTACAACTACATTACTTTATACTCCACCCTATTTTACACGAATGGCTCCTTGCACCAATGTTTTGTGGGCAGTTTGTCCATCCACCCTGCAGTCTCAAACTCTTGTCTACAAAAGTTACAGGAAATCAAATCTAATGGACAACTGCAAAGGCTAAAGTTCCTGTGTTGCTAGATCTCGATTCCCATACCTGTCTTCCTCACCTCCCTGAATATACAGCAACTAAGAGGTGTGAATACCTTCCCAAATTTTGCAAAGCTCAAACTTCAGCTCATCAACTTCAAGCTGAAGTTCCTTAAGGTGAAGCCACTTAGTACAAATTTGGCTGACATTGTGAATCGCACTACTTTCTACCAGTTCCCACATTACAGCTGGAACACATTAACTACTCTTATGTAAAATTTACCTAATTAGGTTGAGTTTTGAAACACTAAATTTTTGTCCATAGTTATACCAAGCAGTTTAACTAGTTTAGCCATACATTTAATGTAACACAATACTGCTTTTAACTATTACCCATGTTTTAGAGGAATTACATTTTAGCAGTTCAATCACTTACTTATTCCATTAAAGCTTTGAAAACTCATCAGCTTGAGGCCGAAGTGAAAAAAGATCAGATGGGATGCCTGGGGAGCTGGTCAATAAGATAAAAAATTGGCTTTAAGGGAGGAGACAAAGAGTGATGGTCGAGGGTTGCTTTTCAGACAGCAGGCCTGTGACCAGCAGTATACCACAAGGATTAGTGCTGGGTCCATGGCTTTTTGACATTTATATAAATGATTTGGATGTGAACGTAGGAGGTATGATTACTAAGTTTGCAGATGACACAAAAGAAATAGGTGGTGTATTGGACAGCGAAGGTGATTATCTCAGAGTACATTGGGACCTTGGGCTGAGGAATACCAGATGGAATTTAAATTAGATAAATGTGAGGTGTTGCATTTTGGTAAGGCAAACCAGGGCAGGATGTATACAATTAATGATATGGGCTGAAAATGTGTTGCTGGAAAAGCGCAGCAGGTCAGGCAGCATCCAAGGAACAGGATTCCAGCAACACATTTTCAGCTCTGATCTCCAGCATCTGCAGTCCTCACTTTCTCCTCGAAGAATTAATGATATGGCCCAGGGGAGTGTTGCCCAAAAGAGACCTTGTGGTGCAGGTGCATAGTTTTTTGAAAGTGGACTTGCAAGTAGACAGGATGGTAAAGGAAGCATTTAGCACACTTGCTGTCATTGATCAGAACTTTATGAGTGTAGGAGTTGGGATACCATACTGCAGCAATACAAGACATTTATGAGGTCACTTTTGGAATACTGCATACGATACTGTCACTCTTATATAGGAAGGATGTTGGTAAACTTAAGAGAGTTCAGAAAAGATTTATAAGCATATTTGGACTGGAGGGTTTAAGTTATAGGAAGAGGCTGAATAGGCTGGGGCCATTTTCCCGTGGAGCATTGGAGGCTGAGGGGAGACCTTGGAGGTTTATAAAATCATGAGGGGCATGGATAGAGTGACTAGTCAAGATCTTTCTCTCCAGAGAATGAGAGTCCAAAACTACAGTCATATGTTTAAGGTGAGAGGGGAAAGATTTAAAAAGGATCTAAGGGGCAACTTTTTTAAGCAGAGGGTGGTGCACGTATCGAATTAGCTGCCAGAAAAGTGGCGGAGGTTGGTACAATTACAACATTTAAAAGGTATCTGGATAGGTATATGAATAGGTAGGGTCTAGAGGGTTATGGATCAAATGCGGGCAAATGGTACTAGATCAATTTGGGATTCCACTACTCCATGTGTAAATCCCCTCTTTTGGTCGCTACTCAGTCCTCATTCTCTTTTAACTACACTTTTACTGTTTATGTGCCTAAGATGACTTCAGCATTTCCTTTTGTTAGCTGCTAGTTTTTTCTTATAGTTCTTCTTTTCTTTGCTCATTTTTTCTCACTACACCACCCCCTCCACCCCCAAAACTTTCATTATTACCATTGGTTCTCAAGTTGCTCAAGATTTGAACACTTCCATTGAATCTCTATCATCCTCCTCTTCTGGGGAAAACAAACCCAACTTCCCCTATGTTTCCATATAACGCAAGTTGAAAGGGTTCAGAAAAGATTAACAAGGATGTTGCCAGGGTTGGAGGATTTGAGCTATAGGGAGAGGCTGAACAGGCTGGGGCTGTTTTCCCTGGAGAATCAGAGGCTGAGGGGTGACCTTTTGGAAGTTTACAAAATTATGAGGGGCATGGATAGGGTAAATAGGCAAAGTCTTTTCCCTGGGGTTGGGGAGTCCAGAACTAAACGGCATAGGTTTAGGGTGAGAGGGGAAAGATATAAAAGAGACCTAAGGGGCAACTTTTTCACACAGAGTGTGGTACGGGTATGGAATGAGCTGCCAGAGGAAGTGGTGGAGGCTGGTACAACTGCAACATTGAAGAGGCATTTGGATGGGTATATGAATAGGAAGTGTTTGGAGGGATATGGGCCGGGTGCTGGCAGGTGGGTCTAGATTGGGTTGGGATATCTGGTCGGCATGGATGGGTTGGACCGAAGGGTCTGTTTCCATACTCTACATCTCTATGACTCTAAGTTCCTAGATCGAGACAATTCTTGTGAATGTTTTGTACGTCCTGTCAAAAGCCTTCATTCCTTCCTAAGATTTAGTTACCAGAATTGGATACAATAATTCAGTTGAGTCTACACCAGTGTTTTATGTTATATCCCGATTTAGAAGGCCAAGGATTATTTTTTAAAAACTTATTTTCGCGCTGCCCTGCCTTCTTCAATGATTGGTGCATATATAAACCCAGGTCTCTTTATTCCTGTGGCACCCATTTTTACAACTGTACCCTTTTCCTTTATTCACTCCAAAAATGCATCACTTCTGGGTTCTCTGCCAAGATTCTGCCCAATTCATCAGCCTGTCCATGTCCTCTTGCATCTTATCCCTATCCTCCTCTCAATTCACAAGTTGAAAATATTGCCATCTAAAAATGCTGAAATTGTGCCCTGTACTCCCAGCTTTTAAGACATTATTATAGTTCAAGGAGCAACTAGAGGAACAATGTTGTAGAACTGAAGTAAGTTAGAGATAGAAACTGCAATGCTGCAAAGAGGTTCAAAAGTAGATTAAAATTTAAAATTGGATCAATAGCTCAAGGCTAGGGCTACCAGATGAATATCAATATTGCAGCTTTATTACCCCATATCTCTGCCAAGCCCCTTAGAATATCCACTCTTCTCTCATATCAATTGGTCATTTAAAATATGTACACTTATAGAATTTATATTTATTTTTAGTTCTAACCTGTGTCATAATGTCTTCCTCAGGATATTTTTGTGTTTGAGTGGTGATGTTATTCTTTACCAGCACATACCCTTGTTTCCCTTTGTATCGATTCTAAAATTATAATAATCTGGAATATTAAATTGTCACTGCTGTCTAAACCCAAGAAATTCGGTCTGAAGAAGGGTCACAGAACTCAAAATGTTAACTGTTTTCTCTCCACAGATGCTTCCACACCTGCTGGATTTCTCCTATTTTGTTTTTATCAGTCCAAATCCTAGCTTTAACTATCATGCTGGTCCAGTTATTAATACTTCTCACTCTCCAATTCTACTTTGATAGCTTTGTGCATTCACACATACACCATCTCCATTTTTTTCTGATCGTTAACATTTATTTCCCTTCCTAATTTTCAGAAGAATATTTTTGCCATTTTACAACTTGAACTAACTCATCAACTACTTACTTCATTTCCTTTAAAAGCCTTGCACAATTTATTTAATTATACAGACAATATATACTTCTAATGGTCATTACAATTCTTCAAAACTCATGGAATAATACTGTTATATCCCTTGCCTCCAAGATGGAATAGCTCTGAAAAACAATACAGCAAATAAAACGGTTACATATGGAAACAAAGCAAAGCAAATGTTCAAGTTTGTTTTATTTGTTTCATATTAAGAGATTTTTTTCTCATGATAATCACTTACCGATGGGGAAGAAATAGCATAGGGACACCACCATTTTGGCCTGTCTCTTTTATGTGTTGCTCCCACCCTTTGGTAGGTTTCAATAGTCTAGATGGATCTCTTTGTATCTGAGCATCAATCTATGTAAATTTAGAGCATAACAAGAGTTTAATTTGTTAAACCTCTTTCCAAGGGCAACAGACAATTAATTCAGAAGCAGTTATCTTTCCCTCTCCAAAAGATGGTATTTGATATTAAGCTATGGCTGTATAGATACTTAACTTGGAAGTAACTTATCTAAATGGCTCTGCGTGTAAATGAAACTGGGCAGTAGTAAAACTAAGCTTGTCATCATGCTGTCAATCCTTGGTAGTAACTGAAAACAAAAACAATCTAATTTTACCTCTCCTGAACATCAATTCACTCAGGACCAGTAGTTGAACCTGGGGCCATCCTTAGCCTGTATGGTACAACATCACATTAATACTCATTGAGTCAGAGGCTCAATAATACTTAATTTTTATGCAGGATTATATTAAAAAAACTAGCTGAATGGGCATTTTATCTACAAAACAAAGAGTGGATGCCATCGGTTATATACATTTCCCCAATCCAAATTCAAGTAGTAGTAGTTTCCTACTGCACTATTTAGGGGGACTTTCAGTGAGTTATGTGATATCAGAATGAAGTAGATAAATTTCAGAATTTTGTTCATTTGGGAAAATAGAGGCACTCACCTTCATTTTGTTCACCAGCTCAAATTTAACTTCAAGCCAACTCTCTCAGTGTAATTATGGCTACCATTTCCATAAGGTTGCCATAGTCCCAGAGGACAATAGGGCGGCTCTCTCACACCAGAACAACAAGTGGTGGCGGTTTAACCTGAGGATGACCACGCTTCGGGCAGGGGAGAAGTTGAGAAGGAGAGTCCTTCATGGTAACCCCAGCTGCTGTAGGAATTGAACCCATACTGTTGGCATCAGTCTACATTGCAAACCAGCCAATTCAGCAAATTGACACTATCTCCCTTCTGTAACACATGACAGCATTTAAGAAATGCAAACAGCCATTAAGATCAAATCCTGCCAATTTAAGTTTTCAAATAACATCTGAAGACTTTTTCTCTTAACTTAGTTAACGTGACTTCTGATCAGGATGCTAATTATAAACCCACCATCAAAACGGGCATTAACAGCCCATCCTTATGCCTTTGAACTGAATAGCTTAAAAAAGGGCAGTTAAAATTCTGTGCTTCTGGATTCATATGTATGGCAAACCAGGTGAGGATGGCAGGTTTAATTCGCTAAAGGGCATTAGAGGAGCTTTTACAATAACTGATCATAGTTTCATAGACATCATAACCGAGGTTAGCTTTAAATACCAGATTTAGTAATTAAATTTAAACTGCATCAGCAAACATGGTAAAATTTGAGCTGCTGTTGCCAAACAATTAGTCTCAACCTCTGGTTTACTAGCCCAGTGATATTACCGCTATGTCACTACCTCAAAAATGACAATTTATATGAGATTTACCAATATTCCCTGCTGAGTACATCTAAATTGCACAATGTTCTCATAGTATTGTTTACCATATCATTTAAAAAGAACCTCTGGGACGGACAACAGATGCAGGGGAAATTCCACTTTCCTTGATCCAGTTGCTGAAGCAAGTAAAGCACTAGGATTAATAAAATATTAGAACCTCCATGGCTACAACATCTGCCATAAATTAGAGGAAGATAAATCTGAAGGAAGATATGAAACCTGAATTACAGAAATTATGAAGGCCTGAGGCACAAATTAGCTCAGATGGATTGGGAAAATAGATTAAGAGGCAGGACTGTAGATAGGCAATTAACAGTCTTTAAATAAATATTACATGGCTTTCAGCCTCTGTACAATCCTTTAAAGAGCAAAACCTCAAAAAGGTCAGTTAACCACAAAAACAAAGGAAGTTTAGGATTACTTAAGATTAAATGAAGAGGCCAATAACGTTGCCAGAAATAGCAGTAAAACAAAGCATTGGGAGCTTTTTGAATATATGAAAGGAGGACCAAGAAACTGACAAAGGACAAGGAAAATAGAACATGAATGCAATCTAGCAAAAGTAAAATGGACTGTAAAGCCTCTATAGTTACATAAAAAGAAACATTTGGATAAAACAAAACTTGGATCCATTATAAGTAAATTCAGAAAAATTTATAATGGGGACTAGAGAAATGGCAGAGAATCTTAATGCTAACTTCACATTTGTTTTCACCACCATATTATGATCCCTGCCTCCTAAGTGTTCCCTCATTTTAAGATCTTTTATAAAGTCTGGCTCATTACATAGCACTAAGTCCAGAATAGCCTGCTCCCTTGTGGGCTCCATCACAAGCTGTTCCAAAAATCGATCCTGTAAGCATTCCATAAACTCCCTTTCTTTGGATCCACCAGCAATATTACTCACCCAGCAATTTGCATATTGAAGTCCACATGATCAATGTGACCTTGCCTTTCTGACGTGCCCTACCTATTTCCCGGAACATCTTGCGCGTCCTGGTCCTGACCACTGCTGGGAAGTCTGTACATAACTCCCATTATGGTTTTTTTGCCTTTGTGATTCCTCAACTCCACCCACACAGACTTCACATCATCTGACCCTATGTCATTCAGTGCCATAAATTTAATTTCATTCTTAACTAACAAGGCAACCTGCCCTCTGCCCACCTCCTTGTCTTTTCAATAAGTTGTAAATCCTTGGATGTTTAACTGCCAGTCCTAAAACCCCTTCAATCATGTCTCTGTGATGCCTACCACATCATAATCATTCACGATGATTTGTGCCATTAATTCATCTACTTTGTTACGAATACTACGAGCATTCTGGTAGAGCGCCTTAATACTAATTTTTTTATCCTCATGATTTCCATCATCTCTAGTAATATGTCCTAAGTTATCCTTCCTTTTTGCTTCATTTCTATTCTGCCTTGAGCTTAAACTCTGCAGAATTGCTAACCTGCTGCTTATCTTGCTACTTGATTCCATACTCGCTGTTGCTTTCCCTTTCCCTTCCCCCCGACTCACAAGTTTAAAGTCCTAGTGACCACCCTATTTATCCTTTTCGCCATTGCTTTCCAATGCTACGGAAGGACAGAGGTAATTAAACTTGGAAATATTATCCACAAAAACAGACATTGCCATGCTGAAACTCTGTGCAGATTCACTACTACATGGTTAATGCACAAGATGGCTCAAATCTGGGCAAGTACTATTACAGTGATAATTCCCTGTCTTAAAATTCATATCTTCAAAACTAAAAACTGTTGAATTTGAACATTCAAAAACTAGATCAGACTTTTAAGAACCAGTAGAGTTGGTTCTTTACTGGAAGAACCAAAACAGCAGATGTCCATGAGAATGCATTTTGATTACTAGCTACAAATATACCAGAGTACAGATATTTTAGCTTATTCGCCAGCTTATAAACAAGTAGCAATCTGAACCACCTGAAGCACTGTCCTTTAGGAAGTTCACGTGAACAAATGGAGTTAATCAAACTGTCTCCCAATCAGCCAGTTGTTTTTACTCATATTAAACACAGTATTTGCCAAACCTTCTCTTTCAGTTTGGCTAATCGTTTCTCTTGCTCATCCTTCTTCTCTTGCTTCATTCGTTTTTCTGCTAATTTGCTTTCCAACTTTTGAAAATCCTGCATGGTATAAAAAAGATCTTCATTAATTGCCATATGATTACCTTTACTTCAAACCAAAATTCTAGCTTCCATTTTCTATTTCTTTCATGTAGAAATTGCAAGTGGAACCACTGTGTACTTGAATGCATGGCTATAAAGCATAAAAAGGCAACATACTTTAGGATTACACTGTAAAACTTCTCTTTAAAATGCAAATTTTTTTCTGTGTTTAATAAAAATTAAGTTTTTTTCATATGACTATTGAAAATTAACTATACAAAAATTTCATCTCATTTAGCAATTTCATTTACAAATTACTTTATACAAGACCCACCCGGTCTTGAAATCTGGAGATTTCTTTTGTCACAAGCCACTGCCTTTCCTCTCGTTCAGCTTCCTCTCTCATTTGTGCTTCCAGTTGTAGAAATTCTTCTTTCTCCTTCTTTTGTTCAGTAAAATCTTTGAGCATTCTTTTGATTTCAAGCCGCCTCTGACTGTCCTTCCTTTGTCTTTTCATTTTCTCTGCTTCTTCTTTCATTTGTTGTTCTTTCTCAAGAGCAAATTCCAGTTCTTTCTGTTTCTTCCACAATTGAAGCTGAGCTTCTCGCTCTTTTCTCTCTTTCTCAAGCCTAAGCCGTTTTGCCTTTTCTTTTGCTAGGCGCTCTGCATTTGTCTTCTCTTCCGCTTCTGTTTGCATCTTCAGTAACTTCATTTTCTCATTTTGCTTCTTTGTTTTCCATTTCTGAATAGCCTGCAAGGTAAATTCATCAGAGATTCATTTTAACTGTTATGACATTATCTATTTCAGAGGGTACAGATTCAAACTTTGAAAGTTCAGGGTTAATCTCAAATAATTTAATTTCAAATGCTAGGAGTTACACAAAAGCATTACTGACTCTCTGATGTTGAGTTTCTGCAGAAACAATTTATCACCATGTTTCTTCATGTAAAATTGAGAGTGTGGACCTAAAGAATATTCTCATTTATTGAAGCTCTACTTGCTGTTTAGGATGTGATCACAATCTTATTCTTTGTATTTACTTAAAAAAAACAAAAGGCTACTGATGAGGAGATATAGCTACTTCTACAGAAATGCAGGGCATATTAAATTTTACCAGGAAGAATAATGTAGAATGCCAGGGGAACAAAAACATCAGGCTTCTAAATTACATTCTACTCTGTACTTCAAAATGTTCTAACCAAATATTTCTACAAATTCCTACCTCCTTCTGCCTCTCTTCTAGAAAGAGAAACTCTTGGTACCATTGCACATGTTGCATTACATCCTCACGGGTCCTCCCAACCAAATGCTGCAGAGCTTCTTCAATAAATGATGCTTTTCCTTTATGTCTTGTCCAGACTTTAAGAAATTCCTGATGATCAAAATCATCCCAACCACCTTGGCGTCCAGTCTGCTGAAGGTACTTATCAAGTTCTGTAATTTCAACTAACACATTATCTGGACCAGAGTTAGTTGATATTCCTTTTGCTATAGCGGACTTGGGTATCACGGCTTCTAGTGGAATCAGGGCCCACACTTCCATTTTTTTTTCAACAGCTGAAATTTCCTGAGTCGTAGCTTTTTCTTCCTTCAGAAGTTCTTCATACCTTAATTAAAAATGAATAGAAGCACATTTAATTATATTTTCAAAGGTTTCTCTGATCACAAATCTAATGTTGCAGGTCAAAAAAAGATACATACAATTAAAGAACTTTTGAATCAAACCAAAACAGTTGTTTTTGTATGGTTTGCACACCCTCACCCTGAATCCATTCCTGATTGGTAAATCTGACCTTCTTCTAGACAAAGTCCAACTACAGTAATTCAAATGTTCTGATGCATCATGTCATTATAGATCCCTTTATATTACAATACTAGTAATGCCAGGTCATGTACCTTAAAATGAAAGAAACCAGATTTTGTGATGTCCCACTATGCTATGAAATTCACTTCTGAACAAAAGCTACAAGGAAACTGAGTGGGAGGAGAGAATAATAGCATTTTTTTTTCTAGTTTTTCATAAAATATAAAGAACAGATTGACATGCTGTTTTTTTTTGCAAATTGAAATTTATTGAGCTTGGAATATTTTTCAGCTTATATTTTAACAGATAGTTTAAAGCACAACAAGCACCATTTATTAACATTGGACCCATTAACATTTGGGCAAGTGAAAGATGGCGGATACAAATGCAAATTTCTTTATCAAGTTTTCTGTCCCAGCAGCGAATGAAGGTATTAAAACAGTGGTGAGTTGGAGCATGTGGGACGGATTCAAATTTCCTCAAAGATAATATCTTACAAGACTCAGTAACAGAAGAGGAGGACGACGACAGTGGAGAGGGTTCCTTTATCATCTCAAATTGCTCCCAGCTTTACATTGCAAATTACTAATATTTTAATCGTAACTTTATAACTTGTTCTCTTGAACCAACCTAAATTTATAAATTTATAAATGTGCTGTTGGTGTTTTGCCATAGTTCAGTGAAGATAAACAATGACAATAAAGGGTTCAGATAGCTAATTCCTGCTATAGCCACTCTTCCTTAAACTCCGAAATCCTAGTAAGTGATAAAGTAGCACCAGAGCTCAATGCAGACACCCAAATTCATTTTTACACTTGTAAGTGTAAGTTTTTTCTGCATAGATATTAAAAATAAGTTCACAGATCATGATTAAAAAAAGTGCAGTCAGTTCAAGTCTGAAATCTCAGATTCAAAGATTCAGTTTTAATTTTCATTGCTTCTGAATTTTACTTTGCTTTTTCAGCATTAACAAATACAGCAACTCAGTCGAAGGTCTGAATTGTTATGGTGCTGAGAAATTTAGATATACAAGAACTTACATCTGCCTTTGTTCTTCTTTAAAGATACTGATTGCGTTTTCAACTTCTTCCATGATTTCCTTCAACTTCTCTATAACTGAGGGCATTACATTTATTAAAGCATTAGTAAATATATGTTACATATATCTCATCGCTGTATAAATCAAATAGTTGTAAAGATGATAGATCTAAAACTATTCAAGCAAATAAGCATTAGAGGAAATAATACATTTGTACTGCTATGAAATCAGTAATACTAAAATGAAGCTGACCGTCTCCAAGTCAGAAAGGGATAAAATGATGAAGAATCATCGCAAAGTCACCATCACTCACCACCTAAAAGCTACAAAGGAGCTTTGTGAACCATAATAACAGAATAAATATATCTTAAATTTCACAGAACTTTGGTAGTCAAAATGACATGCATTTATTAGAAATTCAGGACTACCAGAGATCATAGATTGGTTTCAGAACTATCTGTGAAGCAGTTTGAGGTTTTGACATTCATGGCAGTTGTTTTTGTATTGGTGTGTAATTGCATAATCCACTGTGATATGGCTTATAAATTTATGCACAATTAATTCTTCAAATTCACTATCGGTAGACAATGTGAACATTTAGCAAAATGAAGATTGATATGGATTGTTGAATTGCTTTACTTAACATCACACAAAGTTGTTCAAGTCATTGAGTTGCTTCTCAACTATAAATAATTGTCTCTCTGAATTGTTGTCCACAGACCAGAGGATCTCTTTCCCTGCAGTCTCCTGAATTCATTGAGGAGAAAGTGAGGTCTGCAGATGCTGGAGATCAGAGCTGAAAATGTGTTGCTGGAAAAGCGCAGCAAGTCAGGCAGCATCCAGGGAACAGGAGAATCGACGTTTCGGGCATAAGCCCTTCTTCAGGAATGTCCAGAACGTCTCCTGAATTCATCTGAGCCTGCCGTTCAGAGCCAGCTCAATCCTACAACATTTTTTGTGCCAAAAACATAACAACCCTTTTCTCACCTAAAGTAAAATTTTCACAGATAAATCAACATAACAAGAATGTTTCTGAAAACTGAGATGTTAATAAATTGCTTATTCTTAAATGCCTGAAGAATCCAACATTTATCATGGTTTGGCAAAACACCCATTAGAAAAATATTTTCTTTTCAATAAAGGAATATCAAAAGTAATTAAGAATTTAACCTTTTAAGGAGGGAGGTTATGCTGGAACCGTATAAAATGCTGGTTTGGCCGCAACTGGAGTACTAGGCAAAAGTTCTGGTCACCACATTATCGGAAGGATGTGATCTTACTAGAGAAGGTGCAGAAAGCGAGAGATTTACCAGGTTGATCCCTGGTTCTGGTGGGTCTGAGTTGTAAGGAAAGATTATATTTGCTGGGCCTGTTTGTGTTGGAGTTGTGAAGGTTGAGATAGAAATGGGGTGGATAGAAAGGCGCTTTTTCCAGTAGTGCAGGGGTCAATGAACAGGGGACATAGATTTAAACTAAGAGGTAGAAGATTAAGAGTCAAGTTGAGAAATCTTTTCACCCAGAGGATGTTAGGAATCTGGAACTCATTGCCTGATTGAGTTTTGAAAGATTTAAACAATATTTAGATATTCACTCCATAGCTATGAGCGAAGAGCTGGAATGTGGGATTAGTGTAGTCAGACCTTTGTTGATCGGACCAGGTATGCGCCAGATTCTGTGCTGCTATTCTTTAAGAATGTTTGCGATTTTTGAGAAGATTTGTAGTTCAGGTTGTAAGTTTGCTCACTGAGCTGGAAGGTTTGTTTTCAGATGTTTTGTCGTCATGCTAGGTAACATCATCAGTGAGCCTCCGGTGAAGTGCTGGTGTTATGTCCTGCTTTCTATTTATGTGTCTTGATTTCTTAAGATGGGTGATATCATTTCCGGTTCTTTTTCTCAGAGGATGGTAGATGGGGTCCAAATCGATGTGTTTATTAATAGAATTCCAGTTAGAATGCCAGGCCTCTAGAAATTCCTGTGTGTGTCTGTTTAGCTTGTCCAATGATGGCTGTGTTGTCCTAGTCAAAGTGGTGTTCATCCTCGTCTGTGGGTAAAGATACTAGTGATAGTGGGTCATGTCTTTTGGTGGCTAGTTGGTTTTCATGTATCCTTGTGGCTAGTTTTCTGCCTATGTGTCCAATGTAGTGTTTGTTATAGTTCTTGCAAGGTATTCATTTTGCTGGTTGTTTGTAAAGGGTCCTTTTGGTTCATTAGCTGCTATTTAAGTGTGTTGGTAGGTTTGTGAGCTACCATGATGCCAAGGGGTCTGAGTAGCCTGGAAGTCATTTCAGAGATGTCTTTGATGTAAGGTATTGTGGCTAGAGTTTCTGGGTGTATTGTGTCTATTCCTTTGGTTTTGTTGTTGAGAAATCAGCGGACTGTGTTTATTGGGTTCTTCCTAAATACACTGTATAGGTATTTTTCTTTAGCTGTTCAGGGTTCCTGGGTACTGCAGTGTGTTGTGGCTATTGAAATAATGTCCTGATGGAGCTCCATTTGTGGGTATTGGGATGATTGCTTCCATTGGGATACCAATACTAAGCAGGAAAAAGGAAGGGAACAGACTCAACACACAGGAAAGGAAAGCCCTAGAAAAACTCAAAAAAGGCAAAACCATTGTAATCCTACCTGCAGACAAAGGCGCGTGACCATCATTCTAAACAGAATGGAGTACATTGAAAAAGCGAACTCACTGCTTGCAGATACTGACACTTAGCAACAGGTGGCAATAGATCTGACCCCACAACTAGAAAACTGTATCAAGTCCACACTGAAAAGGCTTTAGAAATCAAGACAATTAAACGAGACAGACTTCCAAAAAATGACACCGGATGGATACAACACACCCCGCTTTTACGGACTACCTAAACTACACAAACGAGGCAGCCCCCCCCTCAGATCCAAAGACTCACTACCTGGAGCACTGACATACAGACTAGTCAAGGACCCCAGCTACCATCCTCTGACAAAAAGAACCGGAAATAATATCACCCACCTTAAGAAACCAAGAGACATAAATAGAAAGCAAAACATAATACCAGCACTTCACCAGAGGCTCACTGATGATGATACCTAGTATGGTGACGAAACATTTGAAAACAAACCTTCCAGCTCAGTGAGCAAACTTTCAACTGGAATTGTTTAAGAGTCTTTCTGTAGAAGAAATGACCAAAATGATTCTGCAATGTTACACCATTGCAAACACTGGACTTGGGTGAAACCTCATTAAAAGAGACAGAAGTCTGAATTAACATTCAAACTTCTCAGTACGCAGGATAAGATGAAGTACTGGATTGATGCAGTACACTCTGGCTCTAGCTAATTTGACAGTTTATAGAAATGCAACTCTTAACGAGAATGAAGCAAAGAAAGAAATCATCATGACCAAATCAGCACTAATGTCAGTTGATCCTGATCAGTTATCTAGATTGTTGCAATACTTTCTTGCTAAAGAAATAGAAAATAAAATTTGGCTTACCTGGTCCATGCCTGTCTTTGTACTCCATAGAAACATCCAACCATTCTCCTTGTACTAAAGGCCTAAAGAATTTCTGCATAGCTTTTGATAGTATGTTATTGATTCACAATCATTGATTCACATACATTTTATTTGCATGTTGTACATACATTCTGGAGTGGGCTTGACATCCATAAGTTGGCTCTGGAATCTCTTCACATTGTGACGTATTTTTGCAAGCCGTTGTTGAACCTTCATCTCTGTTAGAAGAAAAATTAAAACAATAAATTATGAATTAAGCTTACAACATCTTGGAAAGCACCTTTCATGTAATAAAGTCTCTCAAAGGTACTTCAGAGGAATGTTAAAAAGCAAAGTTTGAAATAAAGCCAGGTATTAGAAAATAGAAAAGCATTCAGTCTCAGAAGAGAGGTTACCACTTAACACAAGGCATAAAAGTACAGCAGTAATAAGAAAAGAACTCCATGTAGTGCAAAATACATTTTTGGATGGCTCTGGGAGGGGAGCGGGAAAGAGAGGGGAGGGAGGCAGGGAGGATTAAAGGGGACAGGAAACTCGGAGATTTCAGGGAGAGAGGCAGAGTCCTCCACTCCTGACCCTCTCCTCCCAAATCCACTTCTCTCCTTTCCCTCCACCTGTCCCAGGTCCTATACCCCTTGCCCTCTTTTGTAATGCTACAATCAGAGTCAACTTTCCAAACAATCAGCACCCTTCTGTCCTGATTCATGATTTGTGATCATCTGAAATTTGATATTTTTTCATTTGTTCTGGTGATTGCAAGACAAAAACCTTTTTTCAGCAATATTCAAAATATATTTTATTGTTTGTTATATTGGGGAAAACACAAAGGTTGCTAATGACAGCAAAGGAATATCCCCATAAATTCATGAATTCTTACTTTCTGTTTTCCTGTTGTTAGTCAGTTTCAGCTCCAGCTCTTCAAGTGTGCTATATTCAGCTCTAAACTCATTCCTTTTATTGAAAAGATGAGCATTCTTGTCTTTTTCTAAATTGGCTATTCTGGATTGGGAGGAAAAATAAAAAATGTTTAAAATTCTACTTCATTATTTGCAAAGATTTCCCAACTAACAGTGCATTTGCACTACTTCATATTAAAGTAACTAAAGATAGACATGAGTATTGTGTTTCAGACAGCTAAATTATTTATTCTACAGTTATAATCAACGTGATAATGCAAAAAGTATATTATCTCAAACTGAAATGTTAACTGTTTTTCTCCACAAATGTTGCTTGACCTCCTGAGTAGTTCCATCATTGACTGTTTTTTTCAAACGTGAAAGGTTTGAATGCAAGTGCAACAAGTGATTAGGAAAGCTAGTAAAAACTAATCACTTGATGGGGAATTGAAACAAAAATAACAAGGTCATGCTTCAGTTATAGTGTGGAGAAAGTGAGGTCTGCAGATGCTGGAGATCAGAGCTGGAAATGTGTTGCTGGAAAAGCGCAGCAGGTCAGGCAGCATCCAGGGAACAGGAGAATTGACGTTTCGGGCATAAGCCCTTCTTCAGGAATGGGGAAAGTTTGTCCAGCAGGCTAAGATAAAAGGTAGGGAGGAGGGACTTGGGAGAGGGGCGTCGGAAATGTGATAGGTGGGAAGAGGTCAAGGTGAGGGTGATAGGTCAATGTTACTTGCCTCTTGTCAGCCCAAGCCTGGACATTGTCCACATTTTGGGCATGGGCTACATCAGTGTCTGAGGAGTCATGAATGACGTTGAAGATTGTGCAGTCATCAGCAAACAGGACTGCAGAACATGGATCAGATCTGTTTGTTGTGGAATCGCTTATCTCTGCATATCAATTGTTGCTTATTCTATTTGGCATGCAAGTAGCCCTGTTTTGTAACTTTGCCAGGCTTTACTAGCTTCGCTTATATTCCGAGTGAAGAAAAAGCAGTGGATGATATACGCTTAAGTGTTGTTGTGCTAGTCAGCTACCTTAACGCTATATATAATTCAGTCAAATCCATCAAATTCAGCACCGCCTTCCTAACCTGAGATCTTCTTCCCGACCTCTCCGCCCCCACCCCAGTCTGACCTATCACCCTCACCTTGACCTCTTTCCACCTATCACATTTCCGACGCCCCTCTCCCAAGTCCCTCCTCCCTACCTTTTATCTTAGCCTGCTGGACAAACTTTCCCCATTCTTCAGTTATAGTGTGTTGATACAATCACATCTGGAGCACAGTGTACAGTATTGGTTTCCTTATTTAAGGGAGCAGAGAAGAGCAGGACAGATGAGGACACCAAGACAGTCAGCATCACCAAGAATAGGCGAGGGATGACCCCAAGTCAGGTAGTCAGCAGCATTGAAAGGAGTAGGTGAGGTGAGAATCTCAAGACAGGCATTCAGACAGAGAGCTAGATTCATTAGAGCTGACTGGAATTGGTTTTTGCTCTGCAACAGAGAAATGAGCTAGCTGTTGGTGAGTAAGCGGTTAAGATCTATTCCATTTTTAAATCTTAACAGGTCAGACAATTGATAAAATTACAATGAACTGAGAGTGACAAAAAAGGTTAATCAGGAGGAAGAATTCAGAGTATCAGAGACAGTGAGGAATGTAAAAATTGATAGCAAGTGTTTCAACAGGACTTAAAAAAAACAGTAAGGACAGTGTTGGTCCTCAAGTGAGAGAATGTAGAGAACAGTAGATAATAAGGAAAAGTCAAGATGAAGTGAATATGCTCATCTTTGTTAGAGGACAGAAAAAAAATCCAGTAATAACTGCAAATCAGGAGATGGAAGAGAGGAACTTAGCAAAATTACCATCTGAAGAGAAGTACCACTAAGCAAACCAATGGAACTGCGGGTTAACAAGCCTCACATCCAAATGAACTTCATTTTAGGGTGTGAAAGCAGGTTAGTTGATGCATACCCTACATTCAGGAAAGGTTCCAACAGACTGTAAAGTATTCAATATAACCCATCTATTCAAGAAGGGAGGAAGGTAGAAAAGAGCAAGTATAGGCCAGTTACCTATTTTAGAATTGATCATGAAATTATAGCTGCATATCTTGAAAAACTCAAAGTAACTAGGAAAAGCCTGCATCATTTTGTCAAATGATAATGACATTTACAGGCAGTTTCCAGGTTACGATGGGTTCCATTCTAGAGTCTGTTCACAAGTTGATTTGTGTATAAGTTGGAACACAAAGCCACCATTTTTAAGAATCAGAAATGTGGGTGTTTAAAATTACAACCAGATTGCATTCGTGAATTAGAAAAGATTTACAAGGACGTTGCCAGGATTGGAGGATTTGAGGTATAGGGAGAAGCTGAATAGGCTGGGGCTGTTTTCCCTGGAACGTCAGAGGCTGAGGGGTACCTTATAAAGGTTTATAAAATCATGGGGGGGCATGGAAAGTATAAACTGACAAGGTCTTTTCCCCGGAGTGGGGGAGTCCAGAACTAGAGGGCACAGGTTTAGGGTGAGAGGGGAAAGATATAAAAGGGACCTAAGAGGCAATCTTTTCATGCAGAGGGTAGTGCATGTATGGAATGAACTGCCAGAGGAGGTGGTACAATTGCAGCATTTGAAAGGCATCTGGATGGGTATATGAATAGGAAGGGTTTATAGGGATATGGGCCAAGTGCTGGCAAATGGGACTAGATTAGGTTAAGATATTTGGTCAGCATGGACGTGCTGGACTGAAGGGTCTGTCTCCATGCTGTATGTCTCTATGACTCTAAGTCGCACATTCATAAATCTGAGACCCGCTGTAATCAATTTACTAGACCTCTTTGAAGGAGCATGTGCTATGAATAATTATGAGCATGTATGATTTATTTAAGCTGCTGCATTGAAGAAAACAAAAGCTCATGGTGTAAAGGGTACCATATCAGAATGAAGAGAAGAATAGAAAGTTGACAGAAGGTAGAGAATGTATTAAACAGTCTATAATAGGTCTCTGTCTGACAGGATGTGATGAATGGAGTCCCTCGGGATGTGTTGGAATCCTAACATTTTACAATTTACCTCAATGACATAAATGACGGAGAAGGCACAGTAGCTAAATTCACAGACAATATCAAGAAATATAGGAAAGTACATTGTAAAGGACATACAATGAAGTTGCAGATGAACAATAGATAGGTTCAGAGAGCGAACAAAAATCTGGCGGATAGAGTAAAACGTGGTGAAATGTGAATTTGGCTGGAAGAACAGAAATACATAGAATATTACTTAGATAAAAACTGCAAAATTCTGAGGTGCAAAGGGATTAAGTTACAGAAGTATGCAGGTACAGCTTGTAATCAAGAACATTAATGGAATGTTATTCTCACTCATTAGAGCAATTGAACATATAAAGCTAGATGTTATGGTTCAGTTCTATAGGACATTGGTTAGACCTCATGACAAATATTGTGTACTGTTTTGGTCTCCTTATTGAAGGTAAGATGTAAATACATTGGAGGTGGTTTCCTAGACTGATATCTGGAAAGGGTGAGTTGCCTTATAGTTGGATAGGCTGGCCTTGCTTTTACTCAAATTTAGAAGAACGAGGAACAACTTAATTGAAGTGAATAAGATTATGAATGATCTTGCCAAGGTGAATATGGAAATGATGTTTCCTAACTGGGTAGCTCCTTGTTAGACAGGGGAAACAAGGGTTATGGGGGAGCAGGTAGGAATATGGAATTTGAAACATAACTAGATCAGCCATTATCTTAATGAATGAAGAGCAGGATTGAGGAGTCAAATGGTCTACTTCTGCTCCTATTTCACATATTTGTGTGCTGTAAATACATAGTAAGCACTTTGGAAATGGTTTACTAGACTAATACCTGAAACAGGTAACCTTTCCTGAAGAAGGGCTCATGCCCGAAACGTTGATTCTCCTGCTCCTTGGATGCTGCCTGACCTGCTGCGCTTTTCCAGCAACACATTTTCAGCTAATACCTGAAACAGGCAGGTTGTCTAAGGAGGAAAAGTTGGGCAAGCCAGGCTTGGTCCCAAGGGAGCTTGATAAGCTGCGTCTAGGAAAAGATGTTTCCTCTTTGACAGAAACTAGTATTTGGGGCTCTGTTTAAAAATAAACAGGTTGCTCATTTAAGACAAAGATAATGAAATTTTTCTTTCCCCTCAGAATGTCTTCGGAACTGTCTTCCTCAAAAGGTGATGGAAGGAGAGTCCTTGCTTTTCAAAGCAGGTGGCAGAAAGATTTTGATAAAGAAGGGATGAAAGGTGATCAAAAGGTAGGAAAAAAATTGGAGTAATCAGATAAGAAAAATCTTATTGAGTGGTGCAGCAAGCTTGAAAGACCCAGTAACCATTCTTGCACTGAATTCATAAGTTCATATTTCAGCTTTCCACTTATGCAGTATTTTGCAGTATTTCATTTTATTTAATTCACTTGTGGGATGTGGGCATTGCTGGCATTTGTCTGTCCTTCGTTGCCCTTGACAAGGTGTGGTCAACTGCCTTCATGAACCACTGCAGTCATGTGCTGTAGGTAGATCCACAATGTTGTCAGGGAGGGAATTGTAAGATTTTGAACCAACAACAATAAAAGAGCAGCAATATATTTCCAACTCAGGACTGAGAGTCACTCAGAAGGGAACTTGCAGGTGGTAGCCACCCCACATATTTGCTGCTCATTATTCTGGGTAGTAATGGTCATGAATTTGAATGGTGCTATCTAAGAATCGTTCTGCAGTGCTCCTATAGAAATACATAGGAACATTATATACATATTAACTGATAGCTGTTTATTGTAGAGTTACTTAGTAAGTAAGGTAACTTTAGAAGTCAATGAAGTTTAGCTTATTTTAAAGGGTAACACCATTCTGGGAAAGGTACGCAAGGCTTTGGAATGTCATTAAGCACAGTTCTTATCTTGGTGAAATAATCTAATGTTTTACTACTTTAGTATGAAAATTTTCCCAAACCATTGAGGCAATTGCTCAACTGAGTGTCTACAACAAGGCAAGGCAGGAAAGGGATGTGCCAAAACATAATGATTAGAACTACGTCAGTCTGGGTCTGGAAAAGGAGTTTAGCAGAAAAGCTGGTTGAGGAACAATGGCAATTTTTAAGAAAATAGTTCATGACATGCAGCAACGATATTTCCCAGTGAAGAAGGCTTCAAGAAAGGAAATAAGCTGTCCATGGTTAATAAAGGAAGTTGAGGATAAAAAAAAGGAAGAAAACAAACATGCTGTGTGGCAGAAATTAGTGGTAAATCCAAATAATGGGAAAGTTTTAAAAGCCAACAAAAGATGACCAAAGAAAACAAAAGGGTGAAAATAAACTTTGAGGGCAAATTTGCATGTATAATAAAAACAGAAGGCAAGAACTTATTTAAATATGTAAAAAGCAAGAGGCCTCTTAGAGAATGAGGTTAGGGAAATGATGATGGAGAATCAGATAGTACAGGAGTAGAATAAATACTGTGTCAGTTTTCATGGCAGACACCATTAACAGCAGTCCAAAACTATAAAATAATCAAAGGAACTAAAAGTGTTAAGGGGAGGGATGCAAGGAGGTAAGGAAATAAACAATAACTATCACCCAACCAAAAAAAACTAATGGGATGAAAGACTGATAAGCTTCTGATTCATCCTGGAATTTGAAAAGGAATAAATAATCTTACAAGAATCTGTATATTCTGGCAGATTCTCAGAAGAAATTAAAATTGCCAAATTGACATATTTATTTAAAAGAAGACAAAAATTTAGTAATTATAGGGCAGTCAGCTTAACAGTTGTCTTGAAATAATGTTACACTTTATTTATAAAGGCACAATGATTAGCACTGCTGCCTCACAGCGCCAAGGACCTGGGTTTAATTCCAGACTTGGGTGACTGTCTGTGTGGAGTTTGCAGAATCTCACTGTGTCTGTGTGGGTTTCCGCCAGGTGCTCCAGTTCCTCCCACAGTCCAAAGGTTAGGTGCATTGGCCATGATAAATTGTCTCTTAGTGTCCAGAGATGTGCAGACTAGGTGGATTAACCATGTAAATTCAGATTATGGGGCTAGGGTGGGGTGCTCTTCTGATTGTTGGTGCTGATTCAATGGGCCAAATAGCCTCTTTCTGCACTGTAGGGATTCTACAAAAGATGTAACAACAGAGTATTTAGAAATACACAATTTGATTTAGCAGAGTCAGCATTGCTTCATGAATGGGAACTCCTGGGAGAAAGAGAAGACTGCAGATGCTGGATATCAGAATCAAAAAGCGTGGTGCTGGAAAAGCACAGCAGGTCAGGCAGCATTCAAAGAAAGTCAATGTCTTGAGCATAAGCTCTTCATCAGGGAGGGGAAGTGCTGCCTGACAAATTTGCTAGAATTTTTTGAGGAAGGAACAAGCAAGACAGTTAAAGGAGACGTAATGGATATAAAATATTTGGATTTCTAAAACAAATTTGATAAAAATACCACATGTTAGGCTATTAATTACAGGGCATGGTGTTGGTCACCTTGGATAGAGGGCTGGCTAACTAGTTAGAATATGGGGGGGCATTTTTAGAACAGCAATCTGTAAGTAGGAGTGCCAAAAGGATCATCGTGGGGCCACAATTACTTACAATATACACTAATAATCAGGATGAGGAAATTGAATGTTGCAGATTGACAAAAATAATTGGGAAGCCAAGTGCTGAGTATGACACAGAGAGTCTGCAGAGGGATATATACATATTACGCAAGTGGGCAACAACTTAGCAGATGAAATATAACATGGGAAAATGTGCTATTAATCACTTTGGCAGGACAAATAGAGGAGCTAAATATTTTTAAAATAGAGAAAGACTACAAAAAGTTATGAAGAGGGATTTGGGAGACCTTGTTCATAAATGAGAAAAAGCTAGCAGATACATTCAGCAGGAAATATGGAAGACAAGTAGAACGTTGGCCTATATTTCAACGCAATTGGAGTATAAAATGGGGCGATTTTGCTAAAATAAACAAGATCGTATACTAAGCACAGCTTGAATTCTGATGATAGTTTTTGTCCCCTTATCACAAAAGGGATATATTAGCATCGGAAGCAGTCCAGAGAAGATAAACTAAGTTGATGTCAGGTGGGGGGACTGTTTTATAAGGAGAGCTTGGGCCTGTACCCATTATCATTTATTGAAACATTCAAGATTGTTAGAGACATAGACAGGGTAAGTCCTGAGAAGCTGTTTCTCCTTCTGGGAAAGTCTAGGACTAGAGTCAGAATAAGGTTACACATTTTGACAAAGATTAAGGAATTTCTTCCTTCAGACAGTAGTGAATCTGAGGATTCTTTACCACAGAGGGCTGTTGAAGTTCAGTCAATAAGTATATTCAAGGCTAAGATGGACACATTTTTAATCAGTAAAGGAACAAGGAGAACAAGGCAAACAAATGGAGTTAAAGGTGATTAGATCAGCCACGATTTCATTGAGTTTCCTAGTTATTTTCATTCATTTTATGAGAGGTGAAGTTAGAAGGATAGCTTTCAGCCAGCACATACACTGCGGGCCGAAAGGCTCTATTTATGGTCATGGCTTTTGAACAGCACAGCGCAGCACTGTGTGCCAGGCTGGAGGTGAAGGTGAAGGTGAAGGAGTTACTGACACTCACTGGAGCCACAGTTTGCGGAGCTCCCGGCTGAAGGCGGCCTTCCTGCCCGAGTCCCTGCGCTCAGGGATGAGAACCTGCAACCGCTGCCCCAACACTGAGTCCGGCTTCCGACCGCAATCGCCAGCCTGTCGTACAGAGAGAATTTAACCACAGCCTTTAAACGAGAAACTTCACACCGAATGCAAACAGCAGAAAGAGTGACTCCTCACCATCGTCGCTGTTACTATGGTTGCCATCTTTGTCAACAAAGTGCTGGGTGTACGCAGACGCAGCATGACCCAAACGGCCGGGGTTTACGCAGACGCAGAATGACCCAAACGGCCGGGGTTTACGCAGACGCAGACGCAGAATGACCTAAACAGCACGGGTGTGCGCAGATGTAGCATAACCCACCGGGCCCGGGTGTGCGCAGACGCAGAACGATTCACCGGGTTTGGGCGTGCTCAGACGCACAATGATTCACCGGGCTCGGGCGTGCGCCGACGCAGACTGACACCCAGGTACACTTATACCAAGAAGAGTGAATGCGCAGGTGCAAACACTCTGTCCGCTAGATGGCGCTGGAATTGCAGCAAAGGCACCGGCATCTCAGCAAAAAAACAACTTTGCAAAGCAAACATATGCAAGCAGAGTGCTGCAAGCTGGCACAACTCCTACTGTAAATTTCTATCGACCCCCGCCTACTCACCAAACTCCTTCCTTTCATTCTGCACGCAGATATAGCAGATGTTGTAGAAGTTTTCCGCAAACGAAGTTGCTGTGTTGCAGAACGTCCATTGATTCATGAACTTTATGCATAATTGATAAAGAGGTATTAGGACTGTGGATTCTGCAAAATAAGCTTTTAGGCATGTTGACAACATGCAAATGAATATTCTGTTGGGAGTTAGCCACGTGGTGCAAGGAGTTTGCAGATTTCAGCAAAATGGCAGAACAGCAGCAGAGGAGACAGAGATTGCCCAAATTCAGCTCAGATGAGCTGGAAGTATTGATTGCGGAGGTGACTGCGCATAAGGATCAACTTTTCAGTCGTGCCCACAGACTGTCACAGGGAGAGCGTGACAAGATATGGCAAGATATCACTGCCAAGGTCAACGCAGTCTCACAGGTCAAACGGTCTGTAAAGGCCATCAAGACCCGTTGGGATGACCTTATGCGGCGCACTAAAGAAGTTGCCCATTTGGCACGAGAGGCACGTCAAATTCAAGTAGAACCCTCTGGAGCAGAAGATCTAATCCCAGAGGAATGGAGGGTCCATCAGGTCATGCATCCTCAGTCTATACTTTGGATGGGTGGACTGGATCCTGCGGACTTTCCTTACTGGAGGGCAAGTAAGTGTTTCCCTTCAATGAATTCGTCATGCTTCTAAATATCATTTAATTTTCATTCTGTTTGTAACTAATGGACATTATAGAGAGATTAAATTATCATTTGAAATAATATTTTGCTTCACTTTGGGAGGTACTGATGGATATTTTCTAACCAACCTGTTCAGAGATGTTTTTAAGCACCTCTGGAGCAAGTGGGATTTGAATCAGACCTCCTAGCTCAGAGGTATGGACACTACCTCTGCATCATTGCTAAATATCATCAGATTCATAAAACAGAACCCCAGGCTACTGTTCTGGAGATATTGATTTGAATCGCACCAGATGATGGTGAAATTTGAATTCAATAGAACCTGGATTAAAAGCCTGCCAGGTAGTCATCAGAAAAGCCACTGTCAATTGTTGTAAAACTCATCTGGTTTAGCAACGTCCTTAAGGTTAGGAAATCTGCCACCTTATCTGGGCTGACTCTGGCAGCCTAAGCCATTCAGTTGTATCAGACCACTCCAACATCTCAAGAAAGGAATGGAAGTTCTCTCCGTGTGGTGCAGATTCGATGAGCCGATGGGCTCTTTCTGCCCTGCAGGAATTCTCTGATTCTATAACAGCACTGTGTCCCCACATACCATGGACAGCAACTGTTCCAGAAGGCAGACCACCAACACCTCGCCCAAGGCAGTAAGGGATGGGCAATAAATGGTAGCCGAGACAACGATGCCCATATCTCAAGAATAAACAAAACAAAATGCAAGTCCATTGGGACTGTTAAGTTACTTTTTGTGTAAAAAAACTCACCAGGAGATAGTTATGAAATGTGCGCTTCCTTTTTCCACGTTACAGTAATGACTACACTTCAGGAAGTAATTCACTATCTGTAAAGTGCTTTGGGATGTCCTGAGTTCATTGAGATGCTTCATACAAATAAAAGTTTTTTTCTGAATTCATGGTCTAGACATTCATGTATTGGCTGGGCCAAATGACCCTTTTGTATGTTGTACTTGTATGTGCCAAAGTTCAGATATGAATTGACTGTTTAAATAATGAAAAAAAAAACTAAAAAATATATTCCCACACCAACCGGCATGATAAAAAGCATAAGGGCTCAGAATCCATATTCACACCTGGAATGACAGGTTAAAAAAAAACACATTCAGTTAAAATGAACTACTTCTGTCAGGTATTTCCAGACATAATATGAAAAGTAATGCCTCTTTAACCTCTTGTTTACTGGAGTAAGAGCTTGGCCCAGTCCAGTCAAGCTGTAGTAAATGGATCCATTTCCTGATTCTTTTGTCCTTTCAGTTTCTTGGTCATTGGCTTCTTGTTGAGATCAGAATTTACAGTGCAATTGGAAGAAACATCTTTTCCCCTTTTTTTTAGAATTCCTACAGAGTGGAAACAGGCTCTTCGGCTCAACAGGTCTACACTGACTCTCCGAAGAGTCTCCCACCCAAACCCATTACTCTATATTTACCCCTGACTAATGCACCTAGCTTACACATCCCTGAATACTTTGGGCAATTTAGCATAGCCAATTCACCTAACCTACACACCTTTGGATTGTGAGAGGAAACTGGAGCACCCAGAGGAAACCCACGCAGACATGGGGAGAATGTGCGAACTCCACAGATGGTCACCCAAGGCTGAAATCGAACCCGGGCCCTTGATGCTGTGAGGCAGCAGTGCTAACCAAAGCCACCATGCTGCCCATACGACTGCCTGTAAATTTTTCAACTGTAGCCCAATCAGATTTAGTGTGATTTGGTGCAGTCTAAAAGCTCACTCCCCTCTGTCCAAACAGTAGGCTTTCATCCTAATCTGAGGGGAGTAAGGCCTACTGTTTGGATGTGAGTGATCTCAATTTGCATAACAGACATCTGAATGGCTCCTGAATGAGTTCAGTTGTCAGCAGTTTGTTTTGAACCTGATCTTGGCATTCTTCACCAAGGCTGTATTTTATGATTTTTGATTTGATTTATTTTTGTCACAAGTACCGAAATACAGTGAAAGGTTTTGTTTTGTCTGATAACCAGACAAATCAGACTTTACATAAGTATATCAGGGTAATAGAACAGAATGCAGAATATATTTTTACAGCTACAGAGAATCATGGAAACCCTAGAGTGTGGAAGCAGGCCATTCAGCCCATTAAGTCCACACCAACGCTCTGAAGAGCATCCCACCCAGATCCACTCTGATGCCCTATCCCTGTAACCTTGCATTTCCCATGGCTAATCCACCTAACCTACACATCTCTGGACACTGTGGGTAATTTAGCGTGACCAATCCATCTAACTTGCACATCTTTGGACTGTGGGAGGAAACCAGAAAGCATGGACACGGTGAAAATGTCATCCAAAGGTACCAAGGGTAGAATCAAACCTGGGTCCCAGCTAATCGCTGAGCCACCATACTGTCCTTTGAGAAGGTGCAGAGGAAGATCAACTATGATATATGAGAGTTCTGTTCAGAAGTCTGATAACAGCCAAATCTGTTGTTGCGCATATTCAAAGTTTTGTATCTTTTACCCGATGGAGAGGGACAGAAAAAAGTATAACCGGGGTGGGGGGGGAACTTTGATTATGTTGGCTGCTTTCCCGAGGCAGCGGTCTTAGGCAGAGCAGATGCCTTGTCAAACTGTGATACATCCAAAATGATTTGGAGGTGCTGGTGTTGGACTGGGGTGGACAAAGTTAATTTAAATCACACAACACCAGGTTAGAGTGCAACAGATTTGTTTGGAGTGTTCCGAAAATTAGTACTTCCAAATAAACCTGTTGGACTATAAGCTAGTGTTGTGTGATTTTTAACTTTGTATATCTAGTTAGATTGCTTTCTAAGGTGGGCGTAAGAGTCATTGTGCACTTACTGAATTCCCTTAGCCTTCTGAGGAAGTAGAAGCGGTGGTGTGCTTACTTGACTGTAGCATCAATGTGGATGGACCAGGACAGATTGTTGCTGATATTTACTCCCAGGAACTTGAAGCCCTTGACCACCTCCATCTCAGCACCATTGATACAGACAGGGTTGTGTCCTAAATGCACCTCAAGTCACTGTTTTGTTTTCTCAGTGAGCGCAACACTATACTTGGATCATGAATTTCCCTTGAATTGAGACTTTTCATGTGATCCTTATAATTATGAGGATGGAGACACTCCCAGCACATCCATCTCGGGTGGAATAAAACATAGGCTTGGGAAATGAAAAATCAAATTGCAGAGGGCTCTCCCACAATTTCATGTTTAAGTAGAGCTTTGAGATAGCTGAGAAAGCCACTATATAACCTGGGTTTGTCTATAAATGTACATAATGTCAAAAAAAACAAGAATGGAAATATACAGATATAGTAAATATGTGAAAAACATATTTATTTTTCAATTTGTCAATACCTTACTACAGCCTGGACTTGTGCATTAAACGGCACTGAAAAATATTGGGGAGTTAGCAGTGGTAAAAGTCTTCTTTTGTTGCTTAGTGTGCAATTTTAAGACAAGGGCAATACAACCTGCCATCTCCTCAATGTAGCTAAGACTTCTATCTGGGTTTTCCTGCTGCAATCTCACGTCCGAGAATCTTTCGACAGCTTTTACTGCTTCAGCTCTGGAATACTGGCAGGTGGGCATTTATCAGGGTCTAACTCCACACCCTCACCATAATGCCATGACTTGAATTGGCCCAGCTATCCATCACTGCAGCTGTATTGCTATGGCCCTGGCTCTTTGCCAGTGTGATTCCTATTGCCTGCAGAGTTGGGAATGTTCTCTGCCGCAGCTGGTAGAGCCACCCTGCTTGGATCAGATGGTTAGGATCACATGGTTATATTACCTTGTGTACATAGGTTTGATTAACGTGAAACTACCAGTCTGAAATTATTAGATTTCTTATTCTGCTGTGAGAATGGCTGACAACTTTATCACAGTCGGAGTTTCAGGTTATCTGGATTTGACTCATGATTTCACTCTACACTGACCCAATGCACCAGTACCTCTCCTATTGTTTTACTTTGATATATGCGGAGCTGAATCCATATCTAAATGAGATTTCTGTTCATACGGATTCATTGTGTACATCAGAATTAGGCGCAGCAGGATCAGTTCAGATATGGAGCATGCTGTGGAGTCAATTGATGATCTTAGTTTCTGTTACTGGATTGCCAGTCTTAATGTGCTTCTGTAAAAAAAGATTTGGCATGCAACTACCATATCAGGACTTGGTCACACAGTTCCCAGCCAGCTTTCCAGTGTAATACTGAGGCACTGCTACACTCCGAGAGCTGCTATCTTTTGATGAAATGTTAAACCATCGTCTTGACAGTTCATTTGGATGGTCAAGATCCTTGGCACATTTTTAATCGATATTCAAATTAGTATCACTGTCATTTATCTCATTATTGGGATATCTGGCACAAAGCAACTGCTACTTTTACATAAATCACACTTCTAAAGTATAGTGAACTTATATGGAATGTTTTAATTTGATTGGGGTGCCAAATTAATTCAAATATCATATAGATGTGGTAATATTGATTTAAAAGTGGAAAGTCTATCCTCTCCCCATGTTGTTCTTACATTATTGTAGTGCCCTATATCATCCTCAGCTCATCCCAAACTGTTGCGCATTAGATTCTGTTTGAAGTGTGAGTGGTTGAAGGAGATAACATCAACTTTAAAGTTAAAATATTGATCAATCCATGAAACAGAAATTGAAAGATAATACTTCCTCGCAGATTTAAAATCAGAGTGGTCCTAACAAAATGCAAGGCTGGATTTTATGGAGGAAACAGTTCCAAAGATAAAGAACTGCTTCAAAGCTGAATACTAAATCAGAAGCGATACAAATGATGGGTATATGAATAGGAAGGGTTTCGAGAGATATGGGCAAAGTGCTGGCAAAGGGGACTAGATTAGTTTAGGATATCTGGTAGGCATGGATGAGTTGGACTGAAGAGTACATCTGTCATAGAGCTGTACATCTCTATGACTTTTAAGTTACTGCACTACTAAATTTAATAGGTTCTATAGCTGATTATGTTAAATCACCGGAAGATAAGGGTAGGTAGAGACACTCAAGAGCAGCAGCCGTTGACAACAGCAAACATGCCCAAGCACTATTCATTTGGTTTGGTCACTTTTTGTCATTTCCTGAAGTTGTTTCTCAACTTGATTTATTAAGAATCTTTAGAAGAATAACGAAGAATCTTTCCTTAACAATATGTTGTATTCATTACTGAGTTTGCCTGATTCTGTGAGCAATTTTTGATAGTCTGTCTCAAAGAAACTTTTCTCCTTATGGTGATGTAGGTTTTGAAGAAGATTGAAGACACAGTATGCTTTCTTGCTCAATAGTCTGGTTTCCTTACTTTCAATGATTGATGCATTCTCTACTATCTGACATCCTTTATGTTGTAAGATTAATTGCAGGTTATAACTTTTTTTAAAGCCTTAGCATTTGTTTGAATAATCCAGTCATACTTACCCCTGTATCAAGCTTAAATTGAGTACGATATCCAGTGACATAAATAAATTCAGTCTTTTTGATAATGGTGGATCTTCTGTATGCTATAGGAATGCTTTGAGTACCTATTCCAATGGAGTTATATCTTCACATGAGGGTTTCTCTTTTAATGGAGATGGCTGATCTAGTGTATTAAGATCTTTATGTTAGTACGTCCACTGTTCTGGAACTTGTTTCAGACCCTACACATCTTTTGGAAGTTACCCTTTTTTTAACAGATGCAATACACTTTGTCACAGCTGAACACTGCTTTTACCCTGTCAGGCGTTTTATGTCCCACCACACTAACACTGACTCGAAGCATTTGATCTCATGCTTATTTTTTTTGTTGACTTGTCATATATCTGTTTAGAGTGTGTGTGTGATGTTAATAGGTTCTGTTCTTCTTATGTGGCGAGGTTGTTTTTTTCCTGTGAGGAGTTTTCTGTGATTTTCCCTCGTGTCTGCTTCATAGTCTCTGTGTGGTTTGCACAGTTAGATCTCCTTTGGTCTGTAATCTGTCTGACAAAGACTGACCAAGTGTTCCTCCAGGAATTGTGACCTTTATGAACTTGGTCTGCAAGGTTCCATGTACACAGGTTTCAACTAACTTGGAGTGGTCACTCATGAAATTGTCTCTGAAATCCATCTTGCCTGTTGAAAAATTGTATTTGTTCTCAAGTAAAAGTATTGTCAAAGTTTTTATAACATAATCAAATCTTCTGGTGATTTATTACATCATCAACTGTAGGACCTATTAAATATAGTGGTGTAGTAACTTGTTCTGCTTCGGAGTTAGTGTTCAGCTTTGAAGCAGTTCTTTATCTTAGTTAAAAATCACACAACACCAGATTATAGTCCAACAGGTTTAATTGGAAGCACACTAGCTTTCAGAGCGACGCTCCTTCATCAGGTGATAGTGGAGGGCTCAATCCTAACACAGAATTTATAGCAAAAATTTACAGTGTGATGTAACTGAAATTATACATTGAAAAATTGATTGTCAGTTAAGCCTTTCATCTGTTAGAATACATTGATAGTTTCACTTCTTTCATGT
>NC_057711.1:63987200-63994482 GCF_004010195.1 Chiloscyllium plagiosum
TTTAAAAAAGTTGCATTCTCGGGTTAGCTGTTAACAATGGTGTTAGCTAGACAATATGTTGAAGGTGTTAGCCCCCTGTGTTCTCTGTCTATGCCATGATGTTTAGATTGATTCTAATCTAAAAAATTCTTTATCTTAGGAACTGTATCCTCCAAAAATTCCAATCTTGGGTTTTACTAGGAGCTCTCTGATTTTGAATTTGCTAGGAAATGTTATTTTTTAATTTCTCCTTTAATGGATTGACAAATATTCTGACTTTAAAGGTATGCAATATTTGTTTATAATTAAATATTCTATCTGCTTGCCTTCTTATATTTAGGAATACAGTTTATTTGAATCACTGTAAACTTTGCTAGTGATGTGTGTCATTTTTCACCAGTCTTTGTTATTTCAATTTCACAGTTGAACTGTATCAAATTCCTCTAATAAAGCTTGAAATTGTATTTACTGGGTATTCTACAGTGATCCTACTGGGTATTCTACAGTTTATGCATCCGCTGCAGCCGGTGTGGCCTCCTCTATATTGGGGAGACAGGCCGCCCTGTTCTAGATTTTAAATTTTATTTTCTTGAAAAGGTCAAGTATTTTTAAATGGTGTGGCAATATTCTCCTAATAAAGCTTTTACAATTCTTTTAAATGTTTTAAAAGTTGTGGAAACTTTTAAATACATTTCTTAGTAGTGTTATTATACCCTTCCTTATTTCAGGATTCAAAATGAAGGAATCCTGCTTCTTTTGTTTCTTTTTGGGAAGTTTCACGTCTTTTTGAACAAAATGGAGGGTACATGTCATTTTCTATTTTTGGGGTGATTGGCGCATTTTTCCCCTGACAAAATAGTATATTCATACTTGTTCCACTATTAAATATGTTCTGCATTTTTCCTTGCTACTGACGTGCTTTATTCATCCTAATTGTCTTTTGCAGTGACTTGGAAGGTGAATTTTTTTGATGGTTCAAAGGAATTGATATATGTTCACTTTTACATTTCGTAAACCATTGTACCAAAAAATCGGTTACATTGTTGCAGAAGATAATGGTCGTGATAAGGGGTTAACATTCATATTACACCAGTCCCACCCATTCAACTGATGGTTGAGACAGGGACAAGATATAGGTGTAACAGCTCTCAGTGGTCCTCATAATTAGGCAATAAACCTTCTTGTTATCTAAGAACAGTACCTCTCTTGTAGATACTCTTCACTAATTGCCAGATAGGCTCAAGATAAAGCAAAGAAAAAGGAGAATTGGTGTCAGTAACTTATTCCAAACAACCCTTAGGCAGTTGGTAGAGGTTGCAAATTCCAGAAGATACCTGGTGTCATCATCTTGGAAAATACCACAATGATAATGTTTCAGAATGTATACTGTTTGAACAAAAGGTTGTTTAACTGACTAATTTGTTTATAACCTTTAAAAGGACAGTGTTGCTGTGGACTGTTGATCTTGCTCAATATTTTCCATTGTTTATATTAAAAAAAGATTGCAATGGTATAATGTGTTGCCAGTTGCACCTGAGGCCAAGAAAGTGTGTATTTTTATTTGAATTGCTGCTACAGACATTTCACTGATGGCCAACTCAGTAATTTCTGTAAATAATTTGGAGCGTGCTGTTCAATTCATCAAGTCAGCTCAAAACTGCCCATAATGCAATATAATTCAAATTTTAATACCATTTAAAATGATTAGTAGGTTTGAAGTTTTAAAACACATTATAGGGACCTTACTGATGGAAAACAGTGTTTGTCGGTTCTTGTGATTTAATACAGTAACCTCTAATTGTATTTTTTCCAGTAAAGGAAGAAGGAGGATCCTATGCAGAAGAAGCTGGTCCATCGAGAGAACAACTCATTTGCAATGAGGATGGAGCAAGAAGTTGGACACCATCCTCAGAATCTCCAACTAACCCTAATATGCCACCCTCACTATCAGAGACATACGTTTCTCACAGGGATGCATGCCCACCGCCCAATGCCAAATTAGTGAATGAATTTGAAAGGCAACTGCTTGAATCTCAAAACCAGCAGACTGTACTCTTGAGAGATTTTTGGGTAGAATTCCAGCCCCTTATGCGGGATCTCATACAGGCAACCCGGGAGTTAGCTCATGAAACTCACTTAGTAGCTGAGCATACCCATCAGGTGGCCCAGCAGACAAAGGGAGTGGCTGAGAACACCAGAGAATTGGTGCTGCAAAACCAGCAGTTACTCCTTCACACCCAGGAAATGGCACAAAACATCTCAGAGATGCATCTGTCCTTGCAGCGGCATTTCTCCCACACATCCCTTGAGCCACCAAGGCTCATGAGGTCCATGCTCGAACAACCAATCCACAAAACAAGTTCAGAAGGCCACTCTCCCATACACCCTCCTCAGCCCCAGAGTCTAGGATCTTCTACAGTGCAGCAATCAGAAGCACTTTGTTTTGCATTAACAAGGAGGAAGTCTAGGACCCCCGAAAAGAAAAGACGATTAGTCTGAGGGAGACATGTGACATAGACTACAATGTGTCAAACAAAGATGTTTAATTCTTTACTGTATATATTTTAAAAATATTTTGTTATATTTTTGATTGCAACGTGTTGTTCAACTTTTTTTCTATGTATATGTCAAAATAAAACATCATTTGTTAGTTTTGTTTCAACCGTTTTTAAAGAATCTGACATAGAGCAGCATTGTGCCAAATCTGCATGACAGGAAAAGTTTGATTTGTATTTACACTATCTTCATCCCTTCTAGGTGGCACACATTACATTATTGGATGATAGGACTAGCAATAGGTAGTTATCATGAAAAGCTAGGACACTGTTTAGTTCTTACCATTTTAAATTTGTTCACACGACATAGGTGTCATTGGGTAGGCCAGCATTTGTCTCCCATTCCCATTGTTACCAAAGCTCTGGCCTGTGCCTCTATTCGTGCAACAAAGAAAAAAACTTCCCTCATGTTACTGAAAATGATATCGTAGAGTGCAGTCCAGTGTTTTGTTTCACATAACTCTTTGAAGTTCTGGGCAGCAGCCCTCTCCTCGGCAGCCAGTAGGAGGTTGGCACATCCTCGTTGAATCCCCACTCTTCAGGCTGCCATGTGTTGTGTGAATCACCTGATGTCACTTCCTTACCAGCCTTTTCTAATTCCCTCAGGTGAAATAATCTGAATTGAGCAAGGAGTTTGAGCTGGAGAAGGAACAGAGAATAATGGGAAAAGAAGTTTGAGCAGTGCTGATGGATAGTTTCGGATCCAAGTTGATCTCCACTCTCACTCCTTCATCCTCGTTCTCCTTTGTTCCCCATCATTGTTGTTTGCATGAGATAGTTGTGTCCCTATTGTCCTCATCACTATCTTTTCCCAACTGTGCCACCATGCTTACCTCACCCCATTGCTGATCGATCTACAGGAAAGAAGATATTAGCTGAGAATGGGATTGAAGCTTAAGGGGCTCACTCTGCCTCCATCCATTTCCCAGTATCCCTGAACAGGAAGCATGCAATTGCAATATGTTTCAGTATATGTGGACCTTGTCTACCAAAAGGACACAGGAGAGGTATCATTGCCTTCAGAAATGCTAATTTAGTTTGTTAGGTTACTTTTCAGTTTTATTGTGGTAATCCTTTCAAAAGGGGTCACATATTACAATCAATGGAAGTATAACAGCTAGAAGGTTATGGTGTTTCACAGGGAAGTCACAATAAGTGTGTTCAACCAGTAACTCAGGCAACAGCAATATACTTTTCGATCTGATCATCTGTGAGGAAGCAGCAGAGAACCTCCCAGTGACTAATCTATTTTAAACATTTCTCCTGAACAGACAACATTAACACCAAGTTGAAGTCTTTTGGAAATGGTGTCTGGTATGGGCAGAGGTTAGGCTTTGTGGCTTTCCCATCAAATCCCAGCAAACTGAGTTAATCAATAATTCACTTTAATTGCGACAACATGTTTTTTAGAAGCCTTTATAATCAAGATCTCTTAGATATGTCGCCAATTAATAAGACAGGAATCAAGGCAGAAAAAATTGGATTGAATTTTTCAAAAAGTTTTCTTTCACTCCTCTAACTCTGACGTGAGTCAAATTTAAATCTTCTCTCACTTGCACCTTCACATAGAACCCTTTCTCCCTATCTAGATTAGATTAGATTACATTACATTACATTACATTACAGTGTGGAAACAGGCCCTTTGGCCCAACAAGTCCACACCGACCCGCCGAAGCGAAACCCACCCATACCGCGACAGTTACCCCTTACCTAACACTACGGGCAATTTAGCATGGCCAATTCACCTGACCTGCACATCTTTGGACTGTGGGAGGAAACCGGAGCACCCGGAGGAAACCCACGCAGACACGGGGAGAACGTGCAAACTCCACACAGTCAGTCGCCTGAGGTGGGAATTGAACCCCGGTCTCTGGCGCTGTGAGGCAGCAGTGCTAACCACTGTGCCACCGTGCCGCTCACTTGGACAGCACTAATCACTTTTTGATCCCACCCTCCAGCCAACTGTCACTTGATGCCAAGCTGAGATAAACAATTAGGCAGAAGTGGGTACTGCAGATGCTGGAGATTAGAGTGGTGCTGGAAAATCACAGCAGGTCAGGCCCTCATTCCTGATGAAGGGCTTTTGCCCGAATTGTCGATTTTCCTGCTCCTCGGATGCTGCCTGACCTGCTGTGCTTTTCCAGCACTACTCTAATCTTGAGACAAACAATTGCCAACTCACAAGCAGATAAGGTTTGGAAGTTGAAATTGTCCAGGCCTCACATTGAGAGGTCAAGGTTCAGCATTTGCCTGAACAAACATTGCGTGTCTGTTTTCTACTTGTGGTTAAAAAGGGGCTTGTGTACACTTTGGTGGGACTAATGGTTGACCAAATGCTAAGTAGCTGTTGGCCCTCAGACAGCTATACTCTTCAAATGCAAAAGGAGCTATGGGGATGTCAGTTCCCAGTCATGATCCCATGCACTTTGAAGAGTTAGTTATTCCTGATGAAGGGCTTTTGCTCGAAACGTCGATTTTACTGCTCCTTGGATGCTGCCTGAACTGCTGTGCTTTTCCAGAACCACTAATCCAGAAAAGAGTTAGTTAAAGTCTATTTGTTAATTTCAAAATGAGAAATTTGCTGTTGCCCTTAGAAGAAATGGTAGGATAGTTCCTCGTTACCTTGATCAACTCATTGAACATTTTCCAGCGCTTGGATTGAAGACACAAGGAAACTGCAAGGTAGGCTGAGTGAATGTCCAAAAATTGGCAGAGGGAGTTTAATATAGGAAAGTGAGAGATTATACACTTGGTCAGGAGAAAAAGTGAGCCCAGTGCCAGTGCCTTCTCTTGGCATAAGTAGTCTTGTTATCCATCTCAGTTCCATGGAAACAAAACAGTCTACCTGTCCGAAATAGAGCAAAATACTGCAGATGTTGGAGATCTAAAATAAAAACAGCAAGTTCCAGTTCTGGCAGCATCTGTGGAGAGAGAAATAGAGCTCATATTTCGAGTCCGATATGACTCTTACTTGGAACTCCATTCTCTCCCTGTCCTGGTTACTCTTCCAAACTTGTGATGTTTATTTCAACTGACCGTTTTGTGACCCTATTCCTTCTATAGTTCTCCTGTGTTAGACATTCTTAGAAAATGGCACAAAACAGTTATGTCACATGCTATCAAGCCGACTGAGCCAAACAATCTTTTTCTACTTTTCTGCTTGTGCCCAGCCTGTTGCTGCAATCTTCAACTGCATTTTTGAACTGTAAATTGTAATGTAATTTACAAGGAGACTACTATTGTTTATGTAGGTTTTAAGCCAAGTGTTGCTTTTTCATATACTTGAGCAGGTCAGCAATATTCTACTTTAAATATCTCTCCACACCAGCCAATATGTACCAGTGGGGTAACCTCGCAAGAATAGAAGGGAGGACATAAGGAATCTCAAGGGGTGTAGATATCTTGAGTGAGTGGGCTAAGACTTGGCAGATGGAGCATAAGAAGGTGAGATCTTACACATTGGCAGGAAGAATCAAAGCCTGGCTATTGTTTAACTGGAGAGAAATTGTAAAAGAAAAGTGTAGTGCAGAGGGATGTGGGTGTTAGTATGCAGGTGCAGCATGTAATTTAAAAGACAAATGAGATTTTGGCCATTATTGCTCAGACTTTGGGGTTTAAAAATAGAGAAATCTTGTTATAACAGTACTGGTGTACACTTGGAGTAATATGTACAGTTTTAATCCTCGTATTTAAGGAAGGACATGTTGGTATTGGCAGCTTTCAAAAGAGATTCATTAGATGATTCGTTAGTTGAAGCAATTGATTTGTCAAGAATACCTAATCAGGTTAGGTCTTTGTTCATTAGAGTATAGATGAATGAGGGAGTAATCTCATTGACATGTAGAAGAGTTTGAGAGGCCCTGACAGCATAAATGTTGAAAAGATGTTTCCACCAATTGGGAAATCTTGAACTTGGGACATAGTTACAGATAAAGGAGACACTGAGATGTGCAGGAATTCCTTCTCCCAGAAGACAATGATGATAGTCTGGAAATCTGTACTCCAAGAAATTGATAGATTTTAAAAATATTAAGGAGTTAAGGGCAATGAGGAGCTGGCACAATGGAAGAGCTGAGACGGGCAAATCAGCCATGATCTGGTTGAATGGTGGGGCAGGTTTGAGGGACCGAATGGCCTACCTTTGCTCCTATTTCTGACATTTTTATATTTATAAGCCAATTTTCTTTTTCCTGTCATCTATTTTTCCATGTGGATGCAAGGTCAGGTTTCCTAAACTGAACCTGTCTCATTTGTCATTTTTTTAACACAGAGGGTGGTTCATGTATGGAATGAACTTCCTGAGGAAGTGGTGAATGTGGGTACAGTTACAATGTTTAAAAGATATTTGGGTAAGTACATGAACAGGAGAAGTTGGATTGATATGGGCCAGGAGCAGGCAGGTAGGACTGATTTGGTTTGGGATTATGATTGGCATGGTTGAAGCAAAGGACCTGTTTTTGTTCTATTTAAATCTATATCCATTTAAGCCTTCCCTGTCCAGGTACCTATCAACTGCAGGTAGTCTCCAGAGAAGCAGCCATGGAGGGGTCTCTGGAAATGGACCTGGTTTTCTGAAGCTGGACAGGCAGGCAGGTGCTGGAAACCAGATTCTGGATTAGTGGTGCTGGAAGAGCACAGCAATTCAGGCAGCATCCGAGAAGCAGTAAAATCGATGTTTCGGGCAAAAGCCCTTAATCAGGAATAAAGGCAGAAAGCCTGAAGTCTGGAGAGATAAGCTAGAGGAGGGT
>NC_057711.1:63994528-64000299 GCF_004010195.1 Chiloscyllium plagiosum
AGTGGGAGGGGGAGTTGAAATGTTGGGCCACAGGGCGGTGTGGTTGATTGGTGCGGGTGTTCCGGAGATGTTCCCTAAAGCGCTCTGCTGGGAGAAGTCCAGTCTCCCCAGTGTAGAGGCCCTAGTGAGGGGATGAGGGAGGGTCATTGTGGAAGAAAGATGCAGCTGCACCTCCCTTCAATTCTGGTAGAATACCAACGGCAGATAGATGTGACATTTAGTCAGCAAGTTAAGAACCCCAGTGAATCAGGGGTGTGGTGGTGGGAGTGTGATGTGGAATGAGTAGAGTGATGTGGAGAATCAATCGAGAATGTAATAGCTGTCCACTCTACACCATCCCTTTGGATTACACACCTCTCCCCTCCCTTTCCAACTTCCAAACTGCTTACACTGTGTGCTCATGAAGAGGCAAAAGAGCTTTTCATAGAGGTGAACACAGACTGTTTTCACCTAATTGGTAAGGATAGTTTTCATCTTCACCATTCATTATCAATATGATCAAATTTGCATGCAGAGTAGTAGTACAGTCATTAGTCTGAGTTGTACACATTTGTGTACTGTAAATTGTAAAACTGGCAAGATGAAAATTTAAGAAAGTTAGGCTGCAAATTTTAATTTGCACCAAGGACTATTTCAGTATTAATGTTATCAAAATTAATATCTGCGCACATTTTACCACTTTACATGGTCTCAAAAATAACCTAGAAACCCCATTTATTATATTTGTGGTGAGCGCATAAGCAACTCTGCCTATTCTGAGTTGCTTGAAACAGAAGGTAGTCCTTTTTCTAGGTGTGTTTATTCAAAAACAAGTCTCTGGCTAGGCCACTTCAAAGGACATTATGAATGAGCAGACAGTGTATGGAGAAGCAGATTATACAGGCCAGGATCAGTGTGTTTCTTTCCTTGAAGCACATTAAGAAATCCATTGTTTTATTTTGTGACAATATAGCAGATTTCATGTCAGTTTTCTTGGATTATGTCACAAATTATTTGATTTTGCACAGTGGAGTTTGAAGTCAGGGTATTGAGGTTAGTAACTAGTATTATAGTCAGTGTACTACCGTATGACTCAAAATGGAGGTGAATTGTCAGAGTTTCCATGAAAAAGACAAACTACTATTGCTTTAATGTAAAGCAAAAACTGAAAGTGCTGGAAAAATTCAGAAGGTCTGGCAGTATCTGTGGAGAGAGAAACACAGTTAATTAACCTTTCAATTCATCTACCTTTATGTGCCTGTCGCGTTCCCAGCTGCCTTCTCCCTGGCTGCACCTCCCTCCCATTTATCTCTCAGCCCGCTTGGGCCACGGGCTTCATTCCGGGGGTGGCTTGTGCTCGAAGCGTGGATGCTCCTGATCCCTATTCTAACCCCATCTTCAGCTTCCTTTTCGCTTGTATTGCGCGCATGTGTCTTACAAAGGTGGTTTCTCTGTTCTCACGGCTGGAGGTTGCAAGGCAATAGATTGAAACCTTGTAACTCCAAATTAGTGGGGTTTTTTTAGATTTAATTTCTATAGGAACTTCTCAGAACTGACCAAGAGTCTATTTAATGTCCTCTTTCCAAGTTCAGTTTCTAGTTTGGCTCCAGGGACAGTCCTGAAAGAACAGGATGAAGAGTAACTTAAGAGCATATCATTTTGAATGCTTCTCCAGGTTAACTGGAGACTGTTGTTAGGGTTGGTAACAAGACATATGGTGTATTGGTTTTGTTAGGAGAGGGATTGAGTTTCGGAGCCACGAGGTCATGCTGCAGCTGTACAAAACTCTGGTGCGGCTGCAAAGGGTGTAGAGGAGATTTACTAGGTATGGGAGGGAAGGTCTCACGAGGAAAGGCTAAGGGAACTGAGGCCATTTTCGTTAGAGAGAAGAAGAGTGAGAGGTGACTTAATTGAGACATGTAAGATAATCAGAGGGTTAGATTGGGTGCACAGTGATGGTGGTGATGACTAGCATGAGGGGGGCATAGCTTTAAATTGATAGATATAGGACAGATGTCAGATGTAGTTTCTTTACTCAGAGAGTTGTAGGGACATGGGACATATTGTCCGCAACAGTATTATACTCGTCAACTTGAAGGGCAATTAAATGGTCATTGGATAAACATATAGATCATAATGGAATAGTGTGTGATAGATAGGAGTCATAGAGTCATAGTGATGTACAGCATGGAAACAGACCCTTCGGTCCAACCTGTCCATGCCAATCAGATATCCCAACCCAATCTAGTCCAACCTACCAGCACCCGGCCCATATCCCTCCAAACCCTTCCTATTCATATACCCATCCAAATGCCTCTTAAATGTTGCAATTGTACCAGCCTCCACCACATCATCTGGCAGCTCATTCCCCAATGCTGGCAACATCCTTGTAAATCTTTTCTGAACCCTTTCAAGTTTCACAACATCTTTCCGATAGAAAGGAGACCAGAACTGCACACAATATTCCAACAGTAGCCTAACCAATGTCCTGTACAGCTGCAACATGACCTCCCAACTCCTGTACTCAATATTCTGACCAAAAAAGGAAAACATACCAAACGCCTTCTTCACTATCCTATCTACCTGTGACTCCACTTTCAAGGAGTTATGAACCTGCGCTCCAAGGCCCCTTTGTTCAGCAACACTCCCTAGGACATTACCATTAAGTGCATAAGTCCTGCTAAGATTTGCTTTCCCAAATTGCAGCACCTCTCATTTATCTGAATTAAACTCCATCTGCCACTTCTCAGCCCATTGGATCTGGTCAAGATCCTGTTGTAATCTGAAGTAACTCTCTTTGCTGTCCACTACACCTCCAATTTTGGTGTCATCTGCAAACTTACTAACTGTGTCTCTTATGCTCGCATCCATATCATTTATGTAAATGACAAAAAGTAGAGGACCCAGCACAGATCCTTGTGGCACTCCACTGGTCACAGGCCTCCAGTCTGAAAAACAACCCTCCACCACCACCCTCTGTCTTCTACCTTTGAGCCAGTTCTGTATCCAAATGGCTAGTTCCCCCTGTATTCCATGAGATCTAACCTTGCTAATCAGTCTCCCATGGGGAACCTTGTCGAACGCCTTACTGAAGTCCATATAGATCACATCTACCGCTCTGCCCTCATCAATCGGTGGGTATGGAATTTTGTGTCGGGAATCGGTTGTCAGTGTTCACTTTCCTTCGGTGCTGGAGATTATTTCCTCGAATTCCAGAAGCAGCATTTAATGTTTTATAGGCTGTTGCATTGCTTTGGAACTTTGGCAAAAAAAAGTCAAAACACCAGCAGTTTTAAAAGGGAGAACAACAGACAAAGGAAGCACATGGTGTGGTCAGTGCAGGAGAGAGAGAGAGAGAGAGGGGGGGGGGGAGAGAGAACCTGCACAGTTACTGCCTTTGCTGTTTGAATCTGTGTATCGCTGGACATCGGAGTGCATGTGGGAAAATTAACAAACCATGAAATTCACAACTAATCTTGGAGGAACTGTTAGGCTAAGTTCACAGCACAGAATCAGATAAGTTAAGCATTGTTTTAAGTGTGGCCTACAGAGAATCTGTAGAGTGGGTTCTTTCTTGATTATATGTTTTTTGGAGATATGTCTTTTGATTAAACTTAAAATATAAGCCATAACTATTAATTTAACCTGGTTTGGAGATGCCAGTGTTGAACTGGGGTGTACAAAGTTAAAAAATCACACAACACCAGGTTATAGTCCAACAGGTTTAATTGGAAGCACACTAGCTTTCGGAGCAACGCTCCTTCATCAGGTGATAGTGGAGGGCTCAATCCTAACACAGAATGTTTAGCAAAAATTTACAGTGTGATGTAACTGAAATTATACATTGAAAAATTGATTGTCTGTTAAGCCTTTCATCTGTTAGAATATAGTGATAGTTTCACTTCTTTCATGTGTAAATCACAAAACCTTTTTTTTTAAGTTGCATTCTCAGGTTAGCTGTTAACAATGGTGATAGCTAGACAATATGTTGAAGGTGTTAGCCTCCTGTGTTCTCTGTCTATGCCATGATGTTTAGATTGATTCTAATGTAAAAAGTGAGATAACAGTTTTACATAAATTCATGCAGTTCTTGAGCTCAGAGTTCTACATGAATGCATGCAGTTTTTGAGCAAAGTACAATGTAACTCTGCAAGTACAAATTCACCGCACAAAATATATGTGTGCATGTGGGTCTTGTCTGTGTGTGTGTGTCTGACTGGGGTGGGGGTTGTGAGTGTGAGAAAGTGTGTGTGTGTGTTTGTAGTGAGTGCAGAGTGTCTTAAGTCTGTGAGGGCGTGCATGTGTGAGTGTGGGAGTGTGTGTGTCTATAAGGGTGTATGTGGGTGTCTGTGTGCGCATCTGTGTGTACTGTGTCCGTGTGTGTGTGTAGGAATATCTGTGTGTGTGTGTAGTGCAATGGTGATTACCTGTAATGTGACATGAACCCAAGGTCCCGGTTGAGGCCCTCCCTATGGGTACCGAACTTAGCTATCAGCCTCCGCTCGGCCACTTTTCTCTGCTGCCTGTCCCGAAGTCTAACTTGGAGCATGGTCACCCAAAGGTCTGAGGGTTAATGTCCTGGACCACTGAAGTGTTTCCCAACTGGGAGGGAATCCTCCTGTCTGTTGATTGTTGTGCAGTGCCCATTCATCCATTGTCGTAGCCTTTGCTCGGTTTCCCCAAAGTACCATGCCTCCGGGCATCCTTGCCTGCAACGTTGGCTGGGTCACATGAGTACCTGCCATGTACAAGGTGGGAGGTGTTCCCATGCGTAATAGTAGTATCTATGTCCACAATCTGACACGTCTTGCAGCGTCCACCGTGACAGGGTTGTATGGAATTGTCCTGAGAGCCGGGCAGTTTGCTACAAACAATGATCTGTTTGAGGTTTGGTGGCAAGTAGTGGAGGTGTGGGGAAGGTCTTGATGAGGTGCGCATCCTCATTGATAATGTAGGTCACGAAGAACATGGCGTAATTTTTCAGCTCCTGGGAAGTACTGAACAACGAAGGGTACCCTGTCAGTTGCAGCCCGTATCTGTCTCCTGAGGAGGTCATTACGGTTCCTTGCTGTGTCACGTCGGAACTGGCGGTCGATGAATTGAGCATCATACCCCGTTCTTGTGAGGGCATCCCTGAGTACTTCCAGGTGTCCGTCACATTCCTCCTCACCTGAGTAGATCCGGTGTAGGGCTTGTCCATAGGGAATGGCTGTTTTAATATGTTTTGGGTGGAAGCTGGAGAAGTGTAGCATTGTGAGGTTGTGTGTGGGTTTGCGGTAGAGTGTGGTGCTGAGGTGTCCATCCTGGGGCAGTATTTGTAGAGGAATAAGACGGTGTTATTTTCTGGGTCTGTAGATTGTGAAGGAGCAAAAATGGCCTTTAATAGAGTGATATGTACTTCTTGTCAGATGTGGGAGTTTAAACAGAGTTTATGGGTTACTGTGAATTATATCTGCCATAAATGCTGTTGGCTGCGAATCTTATCAGATCGAATGGATCGGTTGGAGAGACAGTTAGAAGCAATGAGGAATTTTCAACAGCAACAGTATGTGATGCAGGTACAGCAGGTAGTAAAGAAGGTTAATAGCATGCTGGCCTTCATAACAAGAGGGATTGAGTATAGAAGCAAAGAGGTTCTTCTGCAGCTGTACAGGGCCCTGGTGAGACCACACTTGGAATATTGTGTGCAGTTCTGGTCTCCAAATTTGAGGAAAGACATTCTGGCTATTGAGGGAGTGCAGCGTAGGTTCACAAGGTCAATTCCTGGAATGGTGGGACTACCTTACGCTGAA
>NC_057711.1:64001115-64002333 GCF_004010195.1 Chiloscyllium plagiosum
GTTTCCTGGATGCTGCCTGACCTGCTGTGCTGTTCCAGCAATAAAGTTTCAACTTTGATCTCCAGCATCTGCAGACCTCACTTTCTCCCCTTGTATACCCTTGAGTTTAGAAGACTGAGAGGGGATCTGATTGAGACATATAAGATTATTTAAGGATTGGACACTCTGGAGGCAGGAAACATGTTTCCGCTGATGGGTGACTGCTGAACCAGAGGACATAGCTTAAAAATACAGGGTAGACCATTTAGGACAGAGATGAAGAGAAACTTCTTCACCCAGAGAGTAGTGGCTGTTGGAATGCTCTGCCCCAGAGGGCAGTGGAGGCCCAGTCTCTGGATTCATTTAAGAAAGAGTTGGATAGAGCTCTCAAGGATAGTGGAATCAAGGGTCATGGAGGTAAGGCAGGAACAGGATACTGATTAAGGATAATCAGCCATGATCATATTGAATGGCGGTGCAGGCTCGAAGGGCAGAATGGCCTACTCCTACACCTATTGTCTATTGTGATGGATGGCAGTTATAGGAAGGGGGAAAGTCTCAGATACAGTCACATAGATGGGTTAACTCCAGGAAAGAGAAGCAAGGTAGACAGCGAGTGCAAGAGTCTTTTGTGGATTATACCCATTTCAAACAGGTATGCTGTTTTGGAAAATGTAGGGGGTGATGGATTCTCAGGGGAACGTAGCAAGAACAGTCAGGTTTCTGGTATTGAGACTGGCTGTAATGAAATGAGGGGCACGTCTGGTTCAAAGAGATCAATTGTGTTCGGGGATTCTCTAGTCTGAGGTACAGACATACGTTTCTGTGCCAGAAGCAAAATGATGTGTTGCTTCCCTGGTGCCATGATCAAGGATGTCTCAAAGAGGATGCAGAATGTTCTCACGGGGGAGAGGGACCAGCAAGAGGTCATTGTCCACATTGGAACCAACAACATAGGAAGGGAAAAGGCTGAGACTCTGAAGGGAGATTACAGGGAATTAGGCAGAAATTTAAAAAGGAGGCCCTCGAGTGTAGTAATATGTGGATTGCTCCCAGTTCTACAAGCTAGTGAGGGCAGAAATAGGAGGATAGAGCAGATGAATGCATGGCTGAGGAGCTGGTGTATGGGAGAAGGATTTACATTTTTGGATCATTAGAATCTCTTTTGGGGTCGAAGTGACCTGTACAAGAAGGACAGATTGCACCTAAATTGGAAGGGGACTAATATACTGGCAGGGA
>NC_057711.1:64002350-64023629 GCF_004010195.1 Chiloscyllium plagiosum
AGGGCATGGTTAGGAACATGGGACTGGGATATCATAGCAATTACAGAAACATGGCTCAGGGATGGGCAGGACAGACAGCTTAATGTTCCAGGATACAAAAGCTACAGGAAGGATAGAAAGGGAGGCAAGAGAGGAGGGGAAGTGGTGTTTTTGATAACGGATAGCATTACAGCTGTGCTAAGGGAGGATATTCCCGGAAATACATCCAGGGAAGTTATTTGGGTGGAACTGAGAAATAAGAAAGGGATGATAACCTTGTTGGGATTGTATTATAGATCCCCTAATAGTCAGAGGGAATTTGAGAAACAAACTTGTAAGGAGATCTCAGCTATCTGTAAGAATAATAGGGTGGTTATGGTAGGGGATTTTAACTTTCCAAACATCGACTGGGACTGCCATAATGTTAAGGGTTTAGATGGAGAGGAATTTGTTAAGTGTGCACAAGACAATTTTCTGATTCAGTATGTGGATGTACCTACTCAAGATGGTGCAAAACTTGACCTACTCTTGGGAAATAAGGCAGGGCAGGTGTCACTGGGGGAGTACTTTGGAGCCAGCGACCATAATTCTATTAGATTTTAAATAGTGATGGAAAAGAATAGACTAGATCTAAAAGTTGAAGTTCTAAATTGGAGAAAGGCCAATTTTGACAGTATTAGGCAAGAACTTTCAAAAGCTGATTGGGGGCAGATTTTCGCAGGTAAAGAGATGGCTGGAAAATGGGAAACCTTCAGAAATGAGATAAAGAGAATCCAGAGAAAGTATATTCCTGTTAGGGTGAAAGGAAAGGTATAGGGAATGCTGGATGACTAAAGAAATTGTTGGTTTGGTTAAGAAAAGGAAGGAAGCATATGTAAGGTATAGACAGGATAGATCAAGTGAATGCTTAGAAGAGTATAAAGGCAGTAGGAGTATATTTAAGAGGGAAATCAGGAGAGCAAAAAGGGACATGAGATAGCTTTGGCAAATAGAATTAAGGAGAATTCAAAGAGTTTTTACAAATATATTAAGGACAAAAGAGTAACTAGGGAGAGAACAGGGCCCCTCAAAGATCAGCAAGGCGGCCTCGGCTTCAGATTGGTTCCACAGGTCAGCGCAACATCGAGGGCCGAAGGGCCTGTACTGCACTGTAGTGTTCTATGTTACCCCTTAACATTCTGGTAAATCTCCTTGATACTCTCTCCAAATCCTGATGGGGCTTGTGCTCGGGGTGTCAGCTCTCCTGCTCTTCGGGTGCTGCCTGGCCGACTGTGCTTTTCTGACACCACACTTTTTGACTCTGTTCCCCGGCATCTGCAAGTCCTCACTTTCTCTTTCTGTCTTCAACCCCTCAACATTTCCTGAAAGTGTGTTGCTCAGTAATGGAGAGGAACAGGAGGAGGCCATTGAGACCCCAACCCACCTCCACCCCTCCCTCCCCCAACTGCAGGAGACCATTCAACCTCATCTAGAGCCTGATACATAGGAACAGGAGGAGACTTTGAGATAAAGCAGGCTGCTGTGTCGCTCTGATAAGCAGGATTCTGCAGAGAAACTCCAAACTGGCACATTGTATAGAAACGTTTGCATCCACAAGCAAGGCCAGTGAGTTAATGATCTTTATAGCCTGTTTCTCTTTCTATTTTTCTCTCTATATATCCAGCTGTATTTTATTTCACTCCTGGCCTTCACTCCATTCCTGTTTTCCTCTCCTTGTCTCTCTCTTTCCTGCTTCCTCTTTTTGATGTACTGGCCTTTCTGTTTGTCTGTCTTAGACACTCTCTCTCTGTCTAGGATAAATAGACAAAGTCTTTCCCCTGGGGTGGGGAGTCCAGAACTAGAGGGCATAGGTATAGGGTGATAGGGGAAAGATATAAAAGGGACCTAAGGGGCAAGTGTTTCATGCAGAGGGTGGTGCTTGTATGGGATGAGCTGCCAGAGGAAGTGATAGAAGCTGGTACAATAACAACATTTAAAAGGCATCTGGCTGGGTACATGAATAGGAAGGGTTTAGAGGGATATGGGCCAAGTGCTGGCAAAATGGGACTAGATTAATTTAGGATATCTGGCCAGCATGTACTAGTTGGAACAAAAGGTCTGATTCCGTGTTGTACATCTCTATGACTCTATGACTAAGTCCCGTGACCCTTCGTCAGAACTGCATTAATGTAACTGTACACTAGATGGAGCACTCAGATGTATTCATGAGTACAGTTTTGATAATATTGCAAGTACCAGGCAATCACAAAAGTTTATCAAATTGATAGTTAAATAAGGTGTAAAGTTATGAAATTGGTTATTTTATCCAAACAAATCCAAATGACGTTTCTGCACATAGCAGTATCCAAAATGCAAATGCACATCCTCATACAACATCAGTGTACCTGGATACATTGGGAAAATGGCTACTGACTGAAAAGATTGCTGTAATTTATTCACATTTGATAAATATATCTGGTATTGTGTCCAAACACTACCAAGTTAAAATCATGTTCAGATTCAGCCTCTGCACAAGCCAATGGTTCTAAAGTCTAAAGATGAGAATGGGTAGGTACTTGAAGATGCCAGGGCAGATCCACAATAGAGGCAGATTCATACCCACATGTACCTAGACAGCTGCCTCACATCACAGAGGGTATGCTGCTGTATGGGGAGATTGCCCAGTGAAGCCTGGTGGAATCCCACTATGGCAGATGGTGGAATTTTAATTCAATAGATATCTGAAATTAAGAGTTTAATGATGACCACAAAACAATTGTTGATTATCGTAAAAACCCACCTGACTCACTAATGTCATTTATGGAAGGAAACTGCCATTCTTATGTAGTCTGACCTAAATGTGACTCCAGAACCACAACAATGCAGTTGACTCTTAACTGCCCAGTGGACAATTAGGGATGGGCAATAAATGCTGGCCTATCCAGTGATGCCCTCATCACATTAATTAATAAAAAAAACCCAGACAGAACTGGAGACCGGGGTCCTCAAACATGGCCATGAAGGGGTGACATTGTGCACTCTGAAACCTCCACCACGATGGTTGGGCTGGTCCTCCTGGCCACCCTCACTTAGTCTTCTTCAAAGGTTCCGTGACTATTGAGATATGAGGGCCCTGGCCCCTGGATCCAATTGGAATTCCATCAGTTTTCACTGGGCAGTTTCCTCATTCAGCCGCCTGCCCTCCATGATGCAAGCAAAACACCTATAGCAGCATGAAGAGGCCACTCATTGACCATAACTGGCTCAATTAGGTTTCTAATGGGCAGCCAATTGTCCAGAATCCCTCCAATAGCAAAACAATATGGTGATAGGAAGACACCTCATCATGCCTTGTTGCATCGTTTTGGCCACTTTCCAATTAATTGTGAAGGCACTGGTAACACTCAGTCTACACATGCGTCTGTCTAATTTTGCAATGCAGAGTGCAAAACCCTTCAGCTAAAGATCCAAAGGCCTGACGATTAATCAGAGACAAGATGAGGAGCAAACAAGCAGAGGATGAAATAGATAGTGATAGGAATACCTGGGGTATTCCTTCAAATTCTGTAACTGTGGCTTTGCTTGAACAGTCTTTGGTCTTCGTGTTATATAAATCCCACATACAACTTTAGGATGTATATCGAGGGTTGTGATTTAGTTATGGTTCGTCGGCAATAATTTGCTCCTTGCTCTTTCAGATTCAGAAATGGCCAAGTGATGGGCTTTCAGTCTTCTTGATGTGATTTCAGTCTCTGTCAGAGCTTCAGAACAATACCTCATTTGTAGCCAGGAATATACTAGCTGAGTCTAATAGTTCAATAGCTTCCCAGCCTGCCTCAAATCCCCTGCAATTTGCCTACTGTTGAAATAGGTCCACAGCGGACACTATCTCCATAACCCTACACTCATCCCTGGAACATCTGGATAACAAGGACACCGATGTCAGACTCCTACTCATTGACTACAGCTCAGCCTTCAACACTATAATACCTTCCAAACTAATCTCAAAACTCTGAGACCTAGGTATTGGCTCCACCCTCTGCAACTGGATCCTCAGTTTCCTGATCCACAGACCACAATCTGTGAAGATGGACAATAGCACTTTCTCTACCTGCAAGGATACGTCCTCAGGCCCCTACTGTACTCTCTGTACAACCACGGCTGTGTGGCCAAATTCTGTACAAATGTCATCTACAAGTTTGCTGATGACACCACTGTGTTAGGCTACAATCTCTCTCAGGTTAAGTGAATTAGTCCGGGGTAAATGTAAAGTAATGGGGAATGGATTTGGTGGGGTACTCTTTGGAGGTCGGTGTGGACTTATTGGGCTGAAGGGCCTGTTTCCAAACTGTAGGGATTCTAATTCTAATTCTATGTTGGCAAAACAAAAGAACTGATCATTGATTTCAGGAAAAAAGGAGGACATACCTGTAACTACATCAATGGAACTGAGATTGAGAGGGTCAAGAGTGTCAAGCTCCTCGGAGTGAGGATAACCAACAGTCTATCCTGGACCTCCCATGTAGATGCGACAGTCAATAAGGCACAACAACGTCTCTTCTTCCTCAGATGGCTTAGGAAATTTGACATGTCTATAAGGACACCTCATCAATGTTTACCAGTGCACTATAGAAAGCATTCTGTCTGGATGCATAATGGTCTGGTATGGCAACTGCTCTCCCCAGAGCTGTAAGAAACTAGAGAAAGTTGTGTGCACAGCCAGACCATCATGGAAGCCAACCTTCTATCCATGGACTCCATTTCCACTTCTCATTGCTGTGGAAAGGCTGCCAACATCATCAAAGACCCCTCCCACCCCGGTAATGCTCTCCTCCAAATTCTTCCATCAGGTATAAGATACAGAAGCTTGAACAGATGCATCAACAGGTTCAAAAACAGTTTCTTCCCTGTGGTTGGACTGCTGCATGGACCTCTCTAACTTCAAATAATGCTGATCTTGCTAATGTTGATCTTGCTTTCAGCACCTCCTGTATGGCCATAACTTTGTATGCTTCGCTCTGTCTAAGCACCTGTATGTCCTTGTTTGCTATGATCTGTCTGTGTTGCTTGCAAAACAAAGTTTTTCACTCGGTACATCTGACTACAATAAATCAAATCAAATCAACAACACAAAATTGGAGACAGCTCACCCCTGTGACATGAGGATATTGGATATTTTTACCTGTAACATGTACTGTTAGGACAGGGCCTTTAGTATTGCGTGCAGTTCTGTTTCTCTGCCTTACAAAGAATGTACTTGCTGTAGAGGAAGTGAAATGGAGATTCACCAGATTGACTCCACTGATGATGGGACTGTCCTGTGAGGAGAGGTTAAAGAGACTGGATCAGTATTCTCTGAGTTTAGAAGAAGGAAAGGTGAACTTAAATAAACTTACAAAATTCTTAAAGGGATAGGCAGAGAACATGCAGTAAGGATATTTCACCAAGTCGAGGGGTCTAGAACCAGGGAATGCAGTGTGACATAAGGAAGAATGACTTTACTCAGAAGATAACAAACCTTCTGAATTCTCTAACCCAGAGTGTTGTGAAAGCTCTGTCATTAACTAAGCTCAAAGGGAGATTTATACTCCCATATCTCTTGATGTAATTCTAGTTATTCACGCCATCAACGGATATGGGGATAGTACAGGAATGTGTTGTTGAGGCTTTGAGCCATAATTTGAATGATGGAGTAGAATTGAGGGGCTAAATAACCCACTCCAGCTCCTGAGTTCCAAAGAGGAAATGTACCAAGGTGCTGTAGTTATTGCATGAAAGGATATTAAGGAAGATATTTATCATGAGAATATAGTGTTATATCTGAATGCTCAATTCTACTAGATGTAATTTCTTGCCATTTATTTTGGCTTTCTCTAATTGACTGTCTTGGACAGGCTTTCAAATCTGAAATGTAATACCTTTCATTATAGAGGCATATAATTTTTCTCTATCACTTTAACCAAAACCACCTTCTAGATCAAAGGTGTTATGGCCTTTGATCTAGAAGACATCAAGTTAAGGAAAATTTTAATTATTTTGAAGCATTTGGGAAATCTTCTGTTTCTGAAACATTTGACAAGGTACTTTATGAGTTTGTATCACTTGTACAGGAGTCAGTTTTAATATTTGGACAAAAAGAAATACAGAGTCTAAAAGTGTGTGGTGGAAAAACACAGCCAGTCAGGCAGCATCCGAGGAGCAAGAGAGTTGACCTCTCAGTAATAAGGTGGAGGCCCAAGGGGGCTGAGAAATAAATAGGAGGGGGGATGGGGCTGGGGGAAAGGTAGCTGGGAATGCGACAGGTAGATGAAGGTGGGGGGGTGATGGTGATAGGGTGGAACAGATACGTGGGAAAGAAGATGGACAGGTAGGACAGTTTAAGAAGGCAATGCAAAGTTGGAGAGTTGGGTTTGGGATAAAGTGGGGGGAGGGGAGCTGAGGAAACTGGTGAAATCAACATTGATCACATGTGGTTTGAGAATCCCAAAGGAGGAGAATGAGGCGTTCTTCCTCCAGGCGTTTGGTGGCTAGAATCTGGTGGTGGAGGAAGCCCAGGACTTGCATGCTCTTGGCGGAGTGGGAGGGAGAGTTGAAATGTCCAGTCACAGGGCAGTGGGGTTGCTAGTGTGTCCCAGAGATGTTCTCTGAAATGTTCTGCAACTTGGTGCTCTCTCTCCCCAATGTAGAAGAGACCACATCGGGTGCAAAGGACACAGTAAATGATGTGTGTGGAGGTGTAGGGAAATAAGAAATACAAGTCCATCTAACCTAGCAATACTTATCTGAAAATATGGGTAACTAGAAAGAAATTAAAGTGAAGAAGCCCTTGTAGCACCCACGAACACAGAAGCTGGGAGAGCTAGAGAGATGCCCACAGTCAGCCATACTGTATGAAGCTAACATCCGTCCCATGTTACAATAACAAACAGAGGTTAGCCATGATTTGGAGGAACCGGTGTTGGACTGGTGTGGAGAAAGTTAAAAATCACATACCAGGTTATAGTCCAACAGGTTTATTTAGAAGCACTTGCTTTTTAAGCATTGCTCCTTCATCAGGTGGTTGTGAAGCAGGACTATAAGGCACAGAATTTATAGCAAAAGATTACAGTGTCATGTAGCTGAAATGATACATTGAACAAACCTAGTTTAAGTCTTTCATCTTTTATAATGGATTTGCTAGTTCCAGTTCTTTAATATATAAATCCCAGAACTTCTTTGAAGTCACATTCTCAAGATAACTTAAGGTTTTGTAACAAAAGGTGCCATCTCAGCTCAGACAATACATTAAAGGTGTGAGGTTAAAGTCTACCTGTATCCCAATCTTGAGTCAGACTTTTGTAAATTCCACTTTAGAAATAGAACCAGTCTGACTCAAGATTGGGATATAGGTAGACTTTAACCTCACACCTTTAATGTATTGTCTGAGCTGAGATGGCACCTTTTGTTACAAAACATTAAGTTATCTTGAGAATGTGACTTCAAAGAAGTTCTGGGATTTATATATTAAAGAACTGAAACTAGCAAACCAATTCTAAAAGATGAAAGACTTAATCCAGGTTTGTTCAATACATCATTTCAGCTGCATGACACTGTAATCTTTTGCGATAAATTCTGTGTCTTATGGTCCTGCTTCACAACCACCTGATGAAGAAGCAGTGCTTAGAAAGCTAGTGATTCCAAATAAACCTGTTGGACTATAAGGAGAGAAGGATCCACAAAGGAGTGTGTTGCTGCGTGCAAGATGACATAGGAAGACCCCAGTTTACATGGATGCTGCTGCCTGTGAAGACATTGACTAAGTTCTTGAAGGAAATAAGTCACAATTTTGCCAGCAGAAGGTCCGAGTTTGGAAGAACCTGGAGCTGGGAGAAAGTGAGGACTTCAGATACTGGAGAGTCAGAGTCAAAAATTGTGGCGCTGGAAAAGCACAGCAGGTCAGGCAGCATCCAAGAAGCAGGAGAGTCAACATTTCAGGCAAAAGCCCTTCATCAGCAATGTGGCGGGGGGAAGGGGACTGTGAGATAAATAGGGGACTGGGGGTGGGGCTGGGGGAAAGTAGGTGGATGCAGGTTAGGGTAATTGAGATTGATTGGTCGGTAGGGTGCAGAAGAGTAGATCAACTGGGAACTCTGTAGTATATCTTATTCTATGTTTAATTTATAGTTTATCTCAACACTGATATTTCAGTTAAATGCTTAATTGACATTGCTTTTGGTTCATCTCAAATCAAAAATATTAAAAAGTGAAACATTGTTCGGTGTATTTCCTCATTGGGATATTATTTGGTAAATTTTGTTCATTTGGTTTGATCTTAAATATTCCACTGGTCACTCTAGCCCTGCCAATAAATGTTGGTAGGGGGAGGAGATATGTCCTGAGTTTCCAGTCCAATCCCAATCCATTTCCTTGCTATCCACCCCATTCCTGCTATTTCCTGTAAACCAAGTGTTTCGGTGTTGGGTTGTGATAAATAGAGGGGAAAAGCCTTTTCCTCCAATTTCTCACCTTCTGAAGGCAGGACATGATGTTGAGGCCTTCAGACCACATCTTGATCAAATGTCTGAGGATGTTATATTATCTTCCATTTCTTCTGCTGCTGCAATTGTCTTGGATCTATTGGTGTTCCCCGCTTTCAGCTATGAATACCTACATGAATACCAGGAAGTTGACTCAAGTAATTCCTGGTGGCTTGGTGGTTAGCACTGTTGCCTCACAGCACATGGGACCCAGCTTTAATTCTAGCCTTGGGCAACTGCCTGTGTGGAGTTTGCATATTCTCCCTGTGCCTGCATGGGTTTCCTCTGGGTGCTCTGGTTTCTTCCCACAGTCCAAAGATGTGCAGGTTCGGTGGATTGGCCATGGGAAATTGTCCATAGTGTCTAGGGATGTGCAGATTAGGTGGATTAGCCATGAGGATAAGGTAGGGGGGCTGGGTTTGGATAGGAATGTCTTTGACAGGCTGGTGAAAACTAGATGGGCCAAATGGCCTCTTTCTGCACAGTAAGGATTCTGTGCCATCCAAACCACTTGACTGTCTCCCTGACTAGTTCACACAGTCCATCTCCATTAGTGCATGACCTTTTATCAATAACTCACTTACTAGAAACATTCATAGAATCACAGAATTGTTATGGTGCAGAAGGAAGCCATGCGGCATTTATTTAATATTATTATCATGATTATTGCATTAATTTAACTTCACATCTATGAAACCTTTTCAAAGCAGAGGTTGATTATGTCTTTCTCTTAAGTAGAGAGGAAGTAAACACATAAGGATAAAACTAAATTAATGGAAAACAAATTGAGAAGGGCTGTGCTTTTCTTACAAGTGGTAAAGATAAATATCTATTCTATAAACTGAGAAAGCAATGTTGTTCAAAAGAATAAAATCTGGAAGTACAACTTTCATACCACTGGATAGTTTTAAATTGTAAGTTCGAGTCAGTTAGAAAACTACAGCTGCTTGTAATGTAATAAATAATGTTAGCCTTGTTATCCCTGTGTTATGTGAATCTGAGGGTTCATATAAGTGTGAAAACTTTGCAGAAGAATATAATTATCCATTACCTCTTTTATGATTCAGCTCAAGGCCTCAAGCAACATTATGTAAAACGGCCTTAAAATTACTTTGTCGTGATTCACATAATTGTTCAAAATGACTTACTTGTCAACATTTCTATTCATCGTGCCTGGACGTTTTGCAGGAAGCATTGTTTATGATTGTACATGAATCAATAAATAATAATCAACTCTTGGTAAAACATATTTCAATGGAGTTCTTCTGCTATAGATCTCATTCATAATCCCTCTATAAATAATCAAAATCTTGATATCAAAGGAAATCTGTAGTTCATGCAATACTAACTGCTTTCTTCTGAAGTAAAGTGGTTCTGCTTAACTAACCACAAACTCCTAGTTAAAGAAATCTCAGCTTCCTGGTGGTTCCACGGCTTTCTGGAGTATAATCAGCTGTGGCTATGCATACCTTCATGCACCCTATTCTAGAGTTAACATACATGTCATAGAGCTAATTGCAGTGGTGTTGAGCTAACTGTGGTCTCCCAGAGGTAAACCATAGTATTACAGACCTTTCTCAGTTTCAGGAGATAACTAGAGTCGTGGATGAACTGCAGTTGGAACAAACCACAGTCTTGTGGAGTTAATCACAGTCCCCTCGAACAAACTAAAGGCAATTGAAGTTAATCTGCTGCAACAAACCACAGTGCCCTGAAGGCAGCTACAGAACCTGGAGATATGAAAAAAATGGAAAGGAATTCCTGATATTTGTATCTTTAATACACTACTCATCTGAATACCAGCTTTTAGCCTCAACCAGGAGCAATATTATTAGCATATTGCTAGCATATTAATGGGCATGTTGAATAATGTTAACCTAGTAGATGTGACAAGCGAGCTGGTCTAATAGTACTTTCATAGCCTTCCTCTAAGTTTTCTTTTCATATTGCATTCCCTGTACATTTTTTTTATTCAGAAATTTGTTGTCAAGAGCATTTCCAATAAAATATGTAAACAGTAAATTTAGGACATAACAAATCACACGTTGCCTGGGTTGGAGGATTTGAGCAACAGGGAGAGGCTGAGTAGGCTGGGGCTGTTTTCCCTGGAGTGTCAGAGGATGAGGGGTGACCTTATAGAGGTTTATAAAATCATGAGGGGCATGGTTAGGGTAAATAGACAAAGTCTTTTCCCTGAGGTGGGGAAGTCTAGAACTAGAGGGTGAGAGGGTGAGAGGGAAAAATTTAAAAGGGACCTAAGGGGCAATTTTTTCATGCAGAGGGTGGTGTGGGTGTGTGAAATGAGCTGCCAGAGGAAGTGGTGGAGGCTGGTACAATTGCAATATATGAATAGGAAGGGTTTCAAGGGATATGGGCCAAGTGCTGGCAAATGGGACTAGATTAGGTTGGAATATCTGGTCACCATGGATGAGTTGGACTGAAGGGTCTGTTTCCATCCTGTACATCTCTATAACTCTATGACTGTAAGTGATGATTGGTTTACATTACTGACAGCAACATGTATGCATATTAGATTGTTAATGAAACAAAATGTTCTAAGCTTCATCACAGGAGAATTGTAAAGCAAAATTTGATGCTGAGCAACATAAGGCGACATTAGGTTAAGTGGCTGTTGGCAAATGAGATAAGTATTAAAGAGCACCCTACAAGGGGAAAGTAAGATGGAGAAGTTAAGCTTAAGAATCCTAGAGTTTCGAGCTTGGTTAGCTGAAGGCATGCCTATCAATTATTGAGAGGTTAAAATAAAGGAGGTTGAAAAGACAAGAGAAACACAGATATCTTGGATAGTGTGACGGTGAAAGAGATTATACAGTTGTGAAAGGGAGAGGACATGGAGGGATCTAAAAGCAAGAATGTGAATTTTAAAACTGAAGCATTGCTTAAAAGGGGTAGTCAGTTTAGTTCAGTGAGCACAGAGATGATGGGACATGTTTTTACTCTTTCCTGCAATGTTGGCATCCCACAAAGGTCGCATTTGTTAGCCATTCCTAATTGTCCTTGAGAAAATGGTGGTGAGATAACTTCTTGAAACACAGGAGTCCATCTGTGTTGCCATACACACAATGACATTAGGGAGAGAATTCCAGATTTTGACCAAATGACAGTGAAGGAAAGCTGATATAGTTCTAAATCATAAGACATAGGAGCAAAAAAATGCTATTCAGTCCAACGAGATCATGACTGATCTGAGAATCCTCTCCTCTATTTTCCTGCCTTTTCCCAATCACCCTTGATTCCCTCACTGATGAAAAATCTATTTATCTCACCCTTGAATGTACTTGATGACCCAGCCTTGATACCCCTCTGCAGTAAGCAATTCCATAGATTCACCACCTGGCAGATTCTGGCAGATGCCTATGGTTGTGTATTTTGGCAGTTCTAGGAATAATGTTGGTCACACAGAAATCTACAAGAAAATTGAAAGAATAGAAAATCTGCAGATGGAAGAAGTACTTGTATTAAAGAGCAGACAAAAGTGCTGTAAAAAACGTAACATGCTCCCATAATAATAAGGCTAGGCATAACAAATGCAACTGCTGGAAATTAAATGGAAGACTGAATCCAATGATGGGAATGTTTAATAAGTCTTTAAGGATGTGGTATCAGAAAAGGAAATAGGTATTCAAACTATAGCAATAGTACAATGACAACATGTTTCCTTGGAATGTACTAAGAAGGGAGAGGTGGCTCTGGACAGTCATGAAAATTCTTTTTAAATATTGATAAGGGACATAAGACTGCTGGAGGTTTTGAGTATTGTCTCTCAAAAGAATCAAGGCGGTAAACCAAAAAAGATATCGAGAGACAACAAAGGAAGTCAGTTACTGATGCTGGCTATGTTTCGTCTTCTAGAGAGAATAATGAATGAGAAAATATTAATTAGAGATATGCATGGAGGTTACAAGCAAGTCTCATTACACTCAGTCAGATTAAAGAGTGACTTGATAAATTGAAAAGTTGTTGTGGGGGTAATAAAACATCTCCTATTGAAGGAATTGACTTTATTTTGGGAAATGATCCACCTGGTTCAAAAATATTGACCTCAACAAGGGTAATGAAAAACAATCAAGGGAGGTAGAAGAAATGGAAATTTTACAAGACGATCATCCTGGATTATTCCTGACTGTGTTGTGACTAGATCTTGGATGTAAAAAAATTTGAAAGACAAAGTATCATACATAGTCAAGCAATAGTCAATTTCTTTGACTACTTTTTAAGGTTAAATTTATGGGGTTGACTACTACATGGCTACTATTTTTGAGGGGCTGAAATTCATGCCTGCCAAAATTCGATACCGTACCAGTAGCAGAAGCCCAATTAATCTCTACACAAATAAAGAAGAAAAAAACAAATTATGGTAGGTCTGTAAACCTGGAGTGGAACACAACAGCCAGCAGACTGGAAAGCTGAAACAGGATGTGACAGCCGGCATACTGACTCATAAATGTTGATCTGTTATCTGTGAAGAACAAAGTCGACTTTTACACAAGATATGTGGAAAATTCCAGGTTATTTGGCAAAAATAAGGGGTCAACCTTTACATGAGATCAGCTATTACTTGAGGATACATGGTATTAATGAGGAAATGGTAATACCTCAAATACCAGCTATTGAGCAATGGACATCTGCTGGGAGTCTTATTTGAGTATCATGGTTAACTGTTTGGGGCTGCTTACATAATTCCAATGATCATCAAATTTGGTGATCATATCATATATGTCCCAATAATTTGGAAAGGGAATTCATTTACTCCCATTTGTCATTAGGTGTCCTCCTAAGAATTCACAAGCTTTTCTCTTTTTTTGCTCATATGGACAGGGAGCAACAAAAGCAAAAAATGTAACTTATTCCAAAATTGGAGGATTGTATTGAACAAATTAGATCTGCATGAAAAGTCACAAAATTGATTTGCTAAAAGGGTATTGGTGAGTTCTGTTGACTGATAGCGTCAAAGAAATGTCTGCTTTTGGAACACCATCTGGACTTTATTACAGCAATGTCATGCTTTTTGAATGAAAAATGTACCAGCAATATTTCAATTATTAACCAATAAAATCATTGAAGAACTATGTAACTGTGTTGTATACATTGGCAATTTAGTTTCTCTTTAGCCAAACCTGGTAAATCATTTACACATTTGACTGAACTGTTTGGCTACAAAAAGCCAATTTGGTTATAAATTTGGCAAACAATGAATTTGCCAAAGCCAAGTTGTCTTATTTGAAGTATACTGTGGAGCAGTGTCAAGTTGAACTTCAAGAACTGATATTATGGAGTATTTTGGATTTTCCTGTGTTTGGGACAAAATATGCAAGTTTACATTTTATTATCAAGAATAGATTTTATTGTAAACTTCAGTGCTGTCTTTGCACATATAAAAAATTTGTTGAAAAAAGGCAGAATACTTGAACGAATGCCAGAGTATGAATGGTGCCTTTGAAAACTTGAAAGCTATGCTGACAACCACACTGGGTTTAGCTGCACTGACTTCACAAACCCATTTAAACTGATTGTTAATGCCATCAACATTGATGTGAGGCTGTTTAATTGAAGGATGACAAGATTAGAAACGTACAGCGTGTCATGAAAAATATTGCACAGTGGAGAAGGAGACATAGGGCTAAGTTTGAGTTCTGTTAATTATTTTGGAGAGACTTCTGCCACATGGCCTGATGAGCTCTCTTATTGTATCTTACCAAACTTCCCTCATTAACTATCTATCCTCCACTATAGCTACCATCATTTGCATCTCCCATCTTACTATTCTCAGAAAAATGCTGCTCAGCATTCATCCACTGAAAGATGGGCAGCTCGTGTGGCTGCACCATCTTCAAAGGGCTGCTGTACACCCAAATGTGTCCTGGAGAAGGGTTACACCCAAGATGTTGACATCTCCACCTCCTGATGCTGCCTGGCTTGCTGTGTTCTTCCGGCCTCCTGGCTGTCTACTTTGGATTCCAGCATCTGCAGTTTTTTTGTCTCGTATACCCAATAGAGCACTAGCATTCCAAAAATGTGCTGCTTGGTCATGGGTATTTCCAGAAGACGTTGGAAATAGGGAAGAAAGCAGTGTGATTCCCTAAACAGCAAGGTCCTGTCGAGGAGGTGATCGCATGGAGAGATCCAAAGAGGTCTGATAGAGGAGGCCATGACCCTGGTATATTGCAGCAAGGTCAACACCTGGGTCAGTGTTGGCCAGAGTATCACAGGAATGGCCAGCAGCTTGTCCTTGACTTTCTCCACTGCAGCTGGGTAAATATTATACTCTTTTCTTTGCCACCTGATACTCACTCTATCTCTGCTGATGTACCACCCTCAAACCATCTCATTTTCTGTCACTCTCACAACTGCCCACAGCATCTTTCATCATTCGCTGTCACCACCCTTCAACATCCAACAGCACCAACTCAGCACGTTCTGTGCTCTGCCTACTCACTACCTCAAAGCTGCTCACTGCCTTTCAGCCATGTGTATCAGCACCTCACTGCTCTAGCTGTACAGCCAGTCAAGGAAGAACCTCTCCAGGCTACTGATACTCAGAGGACAGTCAGAGACCAAGCACCTTCTCTGCCCCAGGCAGGAGGGGACCCTGCAGTGTCAGCAATAAGGGACGTTGTCCACATGCCCAGTGAGGAACAAGAGCAGCAGGCAGGGATGTGGGAGGTCCTTATTGCCCAGAGGCTTCAGCAGTGCAGTGAGTCACGTAACTATCTGTCTGACACTATGGGCAGGTTGGCACCTGCCACATAGAGCCAGGCCCAGTGTAGTCAGAGTCTATTGGAGAGGTCCACACCTAGACTCCATTCCCCCCCACCCCCCTCAAGCCATAATCCCTCAAAGGCATGGTGCCAGGGAGACGGGGAACGTAGCGATCACTCTTGCTCCCGCTTCCTCATGAGTTAGGGCAGATGCCAAGAGGTACCCAGCAGGAGGAGAAACCACATGCAGCCCCCTCAGAAGCCTCCATTCAGGAACCCCAGAGGTGCCAGGTCCTCCACCTGCACCCTGCCTGCCCCATTTGATTCCTGGGGTTCATACCGAGGACGGTCAACTTGTCTCTGGTGGGAATATACTTGGCTTTCCTGACCAATCTATTCACAAGCCCCCACAGTGTCACCTGACTAAACATCCAGGACTACTGAGTTTCACTACTGAGCATGTTCCCTTCATCCCAACTTCAGAACCAGGAAGTGCTTTCAGATCTAATGGAAGGAAGAGAAAGGAGAAGACTTATTGACTGCACTTTGGTGACATGGGTGCCAATGCACGGTAAGGTGTTTTGCATATTTTTATGTGTGTCAGTTCTCACACCTTACATCTGGCCATTTGTTTTGATCCATGACCCCAAATGTCATTGTTCCAGCATGAGGTATCAGTTCATAGCCACAGACAATGTCCCATGGATGGACGTGAGTGCTGAGAGCTTGCTGCAGCATCTGGAAGCAAAGAGAAAAATGCTTACAGAGGGTATTAGTGCTGACAACATTGATCCTCCTCCTCCTCCTCCTCCTCCTCCTAGAACATCCCTATTCTTTCCCATCCTCTGTGTCTAAAAGTATTGGTGTGAATGAGTGATATCTGAGACGGAGAGGTGCCACACCAACAGGATGGCAAAGCATTACGATAATCAGACATTAGACACCCTTGTAGATGTCCTGTGCAGTACATTGCTCTCGGTGCAATTTTCTTTCTCTTCAAAGTCCTGCAGCCCCCTCCTTCACAATTCAAATCACTTGCCATGCCAACTCCATATGTAGCTTCAGCCATTTTCTTTGCAATGGTTTGCTTTCAATTGCCACCAAGGTGGAAGGTGACGGTGACCGCTCCTCAGCTTCTGCCTCAATTGTTCAGTGAGTTCCCAAACATCCAAATCCTCTTTCTGAGAGTCCTTCCCAAATCCCCAAAGGTGGTTCATCTCCCAGGTCCCTAATGAACCTATCTACATGAGCCTGCACCTGCCCATCTTTCCATCCATCTCTTATGAAAGATCATGTCTGTGGTCATACAGTCACCCCCATTTGAAACTGGAGTACCACTGACCATGCATGAGTGTCTCCTCTCTTCCTTCCCATCCATGCTATTATCTCTCCCTGAAAGATACCATTGCTCCCTTTGCCCGTAGTCCTCAGTTCCAAAGGACAATTTGCTAAGTCTCCTTCTCTTGTCCCATTTTCTCTTGTATTTCTGTCAACCTGACGGACTGACCTTGACCCATGCCCACAAGCAACCAAACCAGGTAACCCAGGATAAGAAGGGCCCAGACTTCTGACTCAGCTTTTAAAACCACTGGGCCAATCAGAGATGGTTTATCAGAGAGCATGGCGTGAAGCTGTGATAGCAAATAACTAAGAGACTGGGTACTTCAAGATGGAGTTGCCCGTCCTCCAACATTTTGACGTTTTAGTTAAAATTTACATGCAGCATATCCAAGCCATCACTATTGATGGTGGTTAGAGGTTGCTAGATGGAATGGCGATGTGAGTGACAGGGCAGTCTGTGGAAGGCAGTGAGAGTTTCTGCTAAACTCAACCCACCAGGATGATAACTGGAAGGTGACTGGAAAATTCCTTTAATTGGACTCAATAAGGTTCAGGATGAGACTGGACAGTCACCTCTAGCTCATGCAAGCAGGTTATCCCAATTCCTGGTGAAGCAATGGTCTTAGCAATATTATTGCTAGTCACCTAATCCAGAGACCTAGATAATAGTCTGAGGATCTGAGTTTGAATCCCAACATAGCAGATGGAATTTGAATTCAATGAAAAAAAAATCTGGGATTAAGTATCTAATTATGGCCATAAAGTTGTTTCCAATTGTCAGAAGGAAAATAATTCATCTGGGCTGCCAATGCCCTTTAGGGAAAAAAATCTTTCATTCTTAACTGGTGTGGTCTACATTGTGAGTCCAGACCCATAGCAATGTGGTTGACTCTGAACTGGTCTCTAGGTTTTGCGATAAATGCTAGTCTACATCCCATGAGTGAACTTTTAAAAAATCCCTCAGTAAAAGTGGGATGGAGGTGAGGAATTGACCTGATGGTTCGTAAGTCTAGTTTTCACTTCTACCATGGCCAGGATCAAAGATCCAGATCTTGGTGTGAGTTAATATACAGGCAGCAGTGTTTGGATGACCCGCATTTTATGGCTCACACAAAATCTCTGAAAATCATTTCTTGTACTTGACAACAGTTGATCTATCATTGATGTGAAAATGGTCATCATGAGGCTGTACTTAAGTGATTGAGGCCAGCCAGACCATTAGGTCACAGTGTAACAAAGGTAAGGTAATTGAAATTGAAGTATTGCCAATTATTTGTTAAACAAGCAGGAATTTCAAATAGATTGATTAAAATTACATGTTGTTATTTTATGTTAATAGGAACTCTTGCAAGTTTCGGCACAGAATTTAAAAATTGTTTCATTTTGGTTCAGTACTTAATTCCAGCACTTGCCTCAATTCTCCCCTCCCCAACTGAAGAAAGTGAGCCTACTACCCCTTGAAGCAGTTTATGCTGTTTATTTCAATGCCTTTCCTATTGCACTGAATTCCCCTGAAATAATTGCCCTGAGAATTGCAACACCAAGGCATTGACTTATTGATAAGCATGTAAGCACATAATAAATAGGAACAGGAGCAATCTACACAGCCTAATGAATCTGCTTCACCAGTACAATCATGACTAATCAGTAACCTGCACTTCACTGCCTGTTCCTGATACTCCTTAATTTCTGACAGACCAAAACTCTACTCATCCTTTAAAGTTGGGCCACTGACAATTGTAGAATTTCCTGATTGGCCCAAAGGGCAGAACCTCTGTCCTTCAAAACAAGGCTAATGACACCTAGAACCAGAAAGAGGGTGTCGAGTCCTTATTTTATGACAGTGGTGTCCAAAATATAAGCCACTTGCCACATGTAATAAATTGAAAATCCAGTTGAGGCTAGTGTTATTCTGGATTTGTTAAAGAAAATGACTAATAGACCTTGTTGACAGGCACGTGATCTTATTACCCATACTTGTACAGGGTACACATATGTATTTTAACTTTTTTTGCATGTTTGTTGGGAGAATGGTAATTGAAAAGGAGGGTGTGAGCTTATTTGTTCATTATGATTAATACTTATTGGTTTTTTTCTATAGTAATGTATAACACCAAAGAGCTCTTGTGACAAAGTGGCTGTGTTCTGAGCCAGGAGGCTCAGTTTTAGGTCCCATCTACAGCAGAGATATGCAATAATATCTCTGAACAGATAGGGTATAAAATATCAATCGTACCAAAACATCTTTATTCAACATCGTAGAAACAACAGCAATATTGTTCAGAGAGCAAAGCTATCAATTCAGTCAATTCAACCAATCAGAACAAATTCACCAGGCCACCAAAGTAAAATTTGTCCAACCAGTAATGGGCAGCTCCAATAAAACACATGATGGCAAAGGGAAAGCAGCATTCAGTTGAGTTCTAAATAGAGAACAATGGGTTGGGGAAGGCAATGATGAGGCTGCCAGTGGTCAGGTCATGTGTGCAAACATTTTCAACTGTTAATCTGATAAAGTTACGAAAATATGCTAAATCTGATAAATTTAGGTTAGAATATCAAAGATTTTTGAAAGACTTCACATACTTTTTCATTGAATGGTGACAATTGCTTGTTAGTAAGTATAAATGAGTGAAGTGCATTGGAAAATTTCATTCCTGGATTATCAGGGCCCATGTGAATGTTACATTTTGTGTGAAATACTGTTGTTCTACCTGAATCCCCTGGAAAATTTAAGATTGCAGGGCTAGAGAAAGATAAGGCTAGTATGACTAATTCAATAGCCTTTTCAAAGAGGTGGTAAAAACTTAATAGGCTCAATAGCCTCCCACTGTGCAGTAAGATAGGGCCATATATTGCAATCAGTAGGGAAAGAGGGAGAGCCACTGCTGACACAAACATAAATCTCATTCAAGAGATTGTCAGAGTCATGGTGGGCATTTCACCTCAAGTCTTAAGCAGTGACTCTGCTTGCTGTGTTCTTTACTCGGCACTCATACCATGGAGTGGCACTGAAATCAGGACAGCAGATGATGGAGATCAGAGTCGAGAGAGTGGTACTGGAAAAGCACAGCAGGTCAGGCAGCATCCGCAGAGCAGGAGAATTGATGTTTTGGACAAAAGTCCTTCATCAGGAATGATGAAGTCAGACAAATACCGAAATATCAACGCACACTAAAGGATTTTTAAGTCTCCCAAACAAGAAGCTGAGACCTCGAAAGTGACAATCACTTGTAAAAAATTTTGTATTGAGCAAATCAAATGTTAGGACATGTGTATGGGATGAAGGACTAAAATCTTTTAATTTTAAAAATCAATTTTAAAAATTGCTTACAAATCATTAAACAAGAGTTCACAATTATGAAATTATATTTTCACAGTCATTTCCATTGTCTATCAAATTTTATTAAACATGTTGCTATTAAAAAGAGATTACCATTGGATTTGACATGTAAAGATTTAGATTACTTACAGTGTGGAAACAGGCCCTTCGGCCCAACAAGTCCACACTGACCCGCCAAAGCGCAACCCACCCAGACCCACTCCCCTACATTTATCCCTTCACCTAACACTACGGGCAATTTAGCATGGCCAATTCACCTGACCTGCACATCTTTGGAGAGGCAGCAGTGCTAACCACTATGCCACCGTGCCGCCCATTTTTAGGTTTTCAAGTGATGATGTGGAAGCAAGAAATGTGAAAATCCCAGTGATTGCTGGCTCTGGGAGGAGCCACAGGGCAGGCTCCATCTGAGCTCTGACTGATAGGTAGCAAAGTCTGAATTTCTACATTAATTTGCAGACATCCTGAAGTTATGGACATTTTCAGAGTCATAATAATAGCAATAACTAATAGTTCAACACCAACTTTCCTGCAAAATCCAGACAATTGGTTCTTTAGTTCTCATTTTCTGGACTGCCTCCTAATGTTTGGCTGTTAATTTTCAAGTTGGACTGGAATCCTATCCAATGATACCCAACATACACCCATCATCTTCTTATTTGACCTGTTCATCTGAGGAAGCGGTCAGGAAATCTGCATGGAAATAACAGAATATTTTTAAAGAATGAGATCAGGAAGTGAACAAGTCATTGGGTCCCAAAAGCTATTTTAAACAGTTGCCTGAGTAATGTTGTGATTGTCAGAGAGTCATAGAGATGTACAGCATGGAAACAGACCCTTTGGTCTAACCAATTCATGCCGACCAGATATCCCAACCCAATCTAGTCCCACCTACCAGCACCCAGCCTATATCCCTCCAAACCCTTCCTATTCATATATCCATCCAAATGGCTCTGAAATGTACCAGCCTCCACCACTTCCTCTGGCAGCTCATTCCATACACGTACCACCCTCTGTGTGAAAAGGTTGCACCTTAGGTTTCTTTTATATCTTTCCCCTCTCATCCCCTTTGCCCTCTAGTTCTGGACTCCCCAACCTCAGGGAAAAGACTTTGTCTATTTACCCTATCCATGCCCCTCATAATTTTGTAAAACTCATTAAGATCACCCCTCAGCCACCGACACACCAGGGAAAACAGCCCAGGCCTGTTCAGACTCTCCCTATAGGTCAAATCCTCCAACCCTGGCAACATCCCTGTAAATCTTTTCTGAACCCTTTCAAGTTTCACAACATCTTTCCGATAGGAAGGAGACCAGAATTGCATGCAATATTCCAACAGTGGCCTAACCGATGTCCTGTACAGCTGCAACATGACCTCCCAACTCCTGTACTCAATACTCTG
>NC_057711.1:64023645-64025133 GCF_004010195.1 Chiloscyllium plagiosum
TTCTTCACTATCCACTACACCTCCAATTTTGGTGTCATCTGCAAACTTACTAACTATACCTCACATCCAAATCATTTACATAAATGATGAAAAGTAGTGGACCCAGCACCGATCCTTGTGGCACTCCACCTGGTCACAGGCCGCCAGTCTGAAAAACAACCCACCACCACCACCTTCTGTCTTCTACCTTTGAGCCAGTTCTGTATCCAAATGGCTAGTTCTCCCTGTATTCCGTGAGATCTAACCTTGCTTATCAGTCTCCCATGGGGAACCTTGTCGAACGCCTTACTGAAGGAGAAAGTGAGGACTGCAGATGCTGGAGATCAGAGCTGAAAATGTGTTGCTGGAAAAGCGCAGCGGGTCAGGCAGCATCCAAGGAGCAGGAGAATCGACGTTTCCGGCATGAGCCCCTCTTCAGGAAATGAAGAAAGGCTCATGCCCAAAACGTCAATTCTCCTGCTCCTTGGATGCTGCCTGACCTGCTGCACTTTTCCAGCAACACATTTTCAGCTCAGAACGCCTTACTGAAGTCCATATAGATCACATCTACCGCTTGGCTGTCATCAATCCCCTTTATTACTTTCTCAAAAAACACAATCAAGTTTGTGAGACATGGTTTCCCACACACAAAGCCATGTTGACTATCCCGAATCAGTCCTTGTCTTTCCAAATATATGTACATCCTATCCTCAGGATTCCCTCCAACAACTTTCCCACCACTGAGGTCAGGCTCATTAGTCTATAGTTCCCTGGCTTGTCCTTACCAACTTTCTTAAACAGTGACACCACATTAGTCAACCTCCAGTCTTCCAGCACCTCACCTGTGACTATTGATGATACAAATATCTCAGTAAGAAGCCCAGCAATCACTTCCCTAGCTTCCCACAGAGTTCTAGGATACACCTGATCAGGTCCTGGGGATTTATCCACCTTTTTGCGTTTCAAGACATCCAGCATTTCCTCCTCTATAAAATGGACATTCTGCAAGATTTCACCATCTATTTCCCTACAGACTATATCTTCCATATCCTTTTCCACAGTAAATACTGATGCAAAATATTCATTTACTATCTCCCCCATTATCTGCGGCTCCATGCAAAGACCGTCTTGCAGATCTTTGAGGGGCCCTATTCTCTCCCCAGTTACCCTTTTGTCCTTAATATATTTGTAAAAACTCTTTGGATTCTCCTTAATAATATTTGCCAAAACTATCTCATGTCCCCTTTTTGCCCTCCTGATTTCCCTCTTAAGTATACTCCTACTTCCTTTATACTCTTCTAAGGATTCAGTTGATCTATCCTGTCTATACCTTACATATGCTTCCTTCTTTTTCTTAACCAAACCCTCAATTTCTTTAGTTATCCAGCATTCCCTATACCTACCAGCCTTTCCTTTCACCCTGACAGGAATATACTTTCTCTGGATTCTCGTTATCTCATTTCTGAAGGCTTCCCATTTTCCAGCCGTCCCTTTACCTGTGAACATCTG
>NC_057711.1:64026950-64028727 GCF_004010195.1 Chiloscyllium plagiosum
GAAATGTCGGTGGATGATTTGGTTTATGCGAAGGTTGGTAGGATGGAAGGTGAGCACCAGGAACGTTTTGTCCTTGTTGCGGTTGGAGGGGTTGAGTCTGAGGGCGGAATTGCGGGATGTGGATGAGATGCGTTGGAGGGCATCTTTAACCACGTGGGAAGGGAAATTGCGGTCTCTAAAGAAGGAGGCCATCTGGTGTGTTCTATGGTGGAACTGCTCCTCCTGGGAGCAGATACGGCGGAGGCGGAGGAATTGGGAATACGGGATGGCATGGTAGTCTGGCGCATTGACCTCTACATCGCTGAAGCCAAACGTCAACTCGAGGACACCTCTTCCTACTGCCCCCTCGACCATGACCCCACTCCCCATCACTAAACCATCATCTCCCAGACCATACAGAACCTCATCACCTCCGGAGATCTCCCACCCACAGCTTCCAACCTCATAGTCCGGGAACCCTGCACTGCCCGGTTCTACCTCCTTCCCAAGATCCACAAGCCTGACCACCCTGGCCGACTCATTGTCTCAGCATGCTCCTGCCCCACTGAACTCATTTCTACCTACCTCGACACTGTCCTATTCCCCCTAGTCCAGGAACTCCCCACATACGTTCGAGACACCACCCATGCCCTCCACCTCCTCCAAGACTTCCGTTTCCCCGGCCCCCAACACCTCATCTTCACCATGGATATCTAATCCCTCTACACCTCCATCCACCAAGTCCTCCATTTCTTCCTCTCCTGATGTTCCCAACAGTACCCTTCCACCGACACTCATTCGTTTGGCTGAACTGGTCCTCACCCTTAACAATTTCTCCTTTGAATCATCCCACTTCCTCCAGACTAAAGGGGTAGCCATGGGAACACGTATGGGCCCCAGCTATGCCTGTCTCTTTGTTGGCTACATAGAACAGTCCATCTTCCGTCGTTACACTTGCACCACTCCCCACCTCTTGCTCCGCTACATTGATGACTGCATTGGCGTCACCTCGTGCTCCCGCGAGGAGGTTGATCAATTCATCAACTTCATCAACACATTCCACTCTGTCCTTAAATTTACCTGGACCATCTCTGACACCTCACTCCCCTTTCTGGACCTCTCCATCTCCATTAATGACGACCGACTTGACACCAACATTTTTTACAAACTCACCAACTCCCACAGCTACCTGGATTACACCTCTTCCCACCCTACCACTTGCAAAAATGCCATCCCGTATTCCCAATTCCTCCACTCCGCTTTATCTGCTCCCAGGAGGACCAGTTCCACCACAGAACACAAAAGATGGCCTCCATCTTTTCCCTTCCCACGTGGTTAAAGATGCCCTCCAACGCATCTCATCCACATCCCGCACCTCCGCCCTCAGACCCCACCCCTCCAACCTTCTGTAACAAGGACAGAACCCCCCTGGTCTCGCCTTCCACCCTACCAACCTTCGCATAAACCAAATCACCTGACGAAATTACCACCACCTCCAAACGGACCCCACCACCAAGGATATATTTCCCTCCCCACCCTTTTCCACTTTCCGCAAAGACCATTCCCTCTGTGACTACCTGGTCAGGTCCACGTCCCCCTACAACCCACCCTCCCATCCTGGCACCTTCCCCTGCCACCGCAGGAATTTAAAACCTGCACCCACACCTCCTCCCTCACCTCCATCCAAAGCCCAAAAGGAGCCTTCCACATCCATCAAAGTTTTACCTGCACATCCACCAATATCATTTATTGTATCCGTTGCTCCCAATGCGGTCTCCTCTACATTGGGGAGACTGGA
>NC_057711.1:64028796-64035034 GCF_004010195.1 Chiloscyllium plagiosum
TTCCTTTCCACCTATCCATTCCACCCTCCTCCCTGACCTGTCACCTCCATCCCCACTCCCATTCACCTATTGTATTCTATGCTACTTTCTCCCCACCCCCGCCCTCCTCTCATTTATCTCTCCACCCTTCAGGCACTCTGCCTCCATTCCTGATGAAGAGCTTTTGCCCAAAACGTCGATTTTCCTGCTCCTCGGATGCTGCCTGAACTGCTGTGCTTTTCCGGCACCACTCTAACCTAGAATCTGTCTCTCCAACCGATCCATTCGATCTGATAAGATTCGCAGCCAGCAGCATTTATGGCAGATATAATCCACGGTAACCCTTGAACTCTCTTTAAACTCCCACATCTGACAAGATGTATATATCACTCTATTAAAGGCCATTTTTGCTCCTTCATAATCTACAGACCCAGAAATTAACACCGTCTTATTCCTCTACAAACACTGCCCTCGGTTAAATTAATAGTTATGGCTTATATTTTAAGTTTAATCAAGAGATATACCTCCAAAAACATAATCACGAGAAAACCCACTCTACTTACTGCTGCAGATTCTCTGTAGGCCACACTTAAAACAACGATTAACTTATCTGCTTCTGTGCTGTGACCTTCACCCAAACAGGTTCCTCCATGATCAGTTGTGAATTTCACTGTTTGTTAATTTTCCCAGATGCACTTCGATGTCCAACAATATATGAATTCAAACAGCAAAGGCAGTAACCGTGCAGGTTCTCTCTCTCTCTCCTGCAATGTGTGATTGTTTCACCAAACAAAGATCCAGGTGCAGAAAAGCTCTAAAGAAGTAGAGTTTTTTACAATGTTCCTTGAGGGGTCAGAGTGTACAATAGCTCCTCACTACCCTATCCCAGTAACCCCGTATTTCCCATGGCTGACCCACTTCGCTTGCACATCCCTGGACACTGTGGGCAATCCACCCAAACTGCACACCTTTGTATTGTGGAGGAAACCTGAGCACTTGGAGGAAACGCATGCATACACAGGGAGAATGTGCAAATTCCACACAGACAGTCGCCCAAGGATGGAATCAAATATGGCTCCTTGGTGCTGTGCAGCAGCTACCTTCTAAGCCACAGTACCACCATGTGAAGAAGATTACCTCAGCATACAATGGGACCTTGATCAGGTGGGCCAATGGGCTGAAGAGTGGCAGATGGAGTTTAATTTAGATAAACGTGAGGTGTTGCATTCTGTAAAGGCAAATAAGGGCAGGACTACTTACTGGTCGGGTCCTGGGGAGTGTTGCCAAACAAAGAGATTTTGAGGTGCAGATTCATGGTTCCATGAAGATGGGCTCACAGGTAGACGGGGTAATGAGGGTAGTGAAGAAGGCACTCAGTACACTTACCCTTATCAGTCAGTGCATTGAGTAGAGGAGCTGGGAGGTCATGTTTAGACTGTCCAGGACATTGGTTCAGCCATTTTTGGAATATTGCATTCAGTTCTGGTCTCCCTGCTATAGGAAAGAAATCGTAAACTTGAAAGGGTGCAGTAAAGATTTACAAGGATGTTGCCAGGGTTGGAGGGTTTGAGCTATAGGGAAAGACTGAATAGGCTGGGGCTGTTTTACCTGGAGCATCAGCAATTGAGGATTGACCTTACAGAGTTTTTCAAAATCACATGGAGAAAGGATAAGGTGAATAGCCAAGACCTTTTCCCAGGAATGGGGACTCCAAAACTGGAGGGCATAGGTTTAAGGTGAAAGGAAAAAGATTTAAAAGGGACCTAAGGGGAAATGTTTTCATGCAGAGGGTGGTGTGTGTATGGAATGTGCAACCAGGGGAAGTGGTGGAGTCTGGTACAGTTACAACATTTAAAAGGCTCCTGGATAAGTACGTAAATAGGAAGAGCTTAGAAGGAAATGTGCCAAATGCTGGCAAATGGGACTAGGTTGTTTTGGGATGTCTGGTCACTGTGGACAAGTTGAACCGAAGGGTCTGTTTCTGTGCTGCACAACTCTATGACTCTATAGACATAGTTGCCGGAATTTTGTGTAGAAATAGTGGTCTCACCGCCAACTGAAAAATCAGAAATGCCTCTTCCTCCACTTTTCTAGGTCACTCTTCAGCTGTTAATGTGCCATCAATTGTTTCAATAGAGGCTGCCACACGGTCTGTCTCTGTACATAGCCACTTATAGAAAATATATAATATTAAATTGTAGAGGATTTTGTATGCAGATATCTTCATCCTCCATTTCTTCTTGCGGACCTAAGTCTCAATGAGACCAGTTCCATGACAGTTAATGCAATCTCTTCCTTGGAATTTAACATGCGAGGCAATCCTCCCGACCTCCTCCAGGTCAGTTTCACTCTCTTCTATTATGCTCCTTGCAAGAAAAGGGCAGTGTATCAGCGAGTGTCTTGCAATCCTTTTGAGTGATGTCACTGAATCACTGCCAGTGTTCATGAGTTGTAGAAAGTGAGAGGTTAAAGTAAACCATATGGATGATCGAGTTGAACACTAATTGATGGAGCTTGCTGATCAGTAGTTTATGTGGCTTTTATGGATTGAGCAATGGGTGAGATTACTGATCCAGTTGGTGAGATACTCCATTTGAAAATCTTTTCAACTTGTGCCAAAAGTTAAATTTTACCCTGCATTGTATCCACCTTTCAGAAGCTACACTCCCAGCTTTCACATAATCGATTACATTTTCTAGAGTGTCGTGAGCATATAGCTCAAGGGTTTCCTGCTTTTCCTTTTGTAAGTTGACTTTACTGCTCTTCACATCTTGCAATTAACTCCTCCAGTTCATTCTTGGAAAGCACTGTTGCATATCCTCTTGCATATTTAACCAATCTTCATTGATGATGTTCACAAAGTACTCTTATTGGTTTATTCAGATGCAATGTACCTCCCTTTTACGAGATACAAGCTACCTTTAAATTGCAAACTGTGGATGCATCTAGTCAGTTAACAGCACAAGGTGCACATTTATCATGAGAAGTAGCAGGCAGCATTCATTTAATGTGCAACCTACAATGTAATGAATATGTGGGTGTTAATCAGATACTTTGATCCTATGCTTAATTTCAACGATTGTCCCATTAAATCTCCAATAAAGCTGGTTCATATCATGAAAATAATCGCACTGCTATGATAGATTGAAAAAGGTCACTTAAAACATAATAACATCACACATCTCGCTGTCTGTCTCTGTAAATAACCACTTATACAAAATGTATAATTTTAAATTGTAGAAAATGCATGAAAAGAGAAAGTGGGGACATACAACACCTGAATTAAAAATACATTTTTATCACCGGTAATTGCTCTCTACATCCAATCTGAATAGACTGCAAAGATTGGAAGGAGGTCTTCACCAAATGATATCAATAAAAATGAAAATTGGGTCCAGTGTAAAATTCACAATCAATCTATCTTGCTTTGCTAATTTAGACCAATTTCACCTCCAGTCTTTTTAAGCTTCTTTTAAGATCCTTCACAGTTAGGACATAAGTAAGCTTTTGATTCTGCCTTTAAAAACAAGGCATACCTTATGATTTTTCAAGCGTGCATGAATGCTTTTTAAAAGTGCAGTTAAATATGAAACAGAGTGTGAGAGGCAGGAGGAGTATACAGCAATAAAAGTACGTCAAGCACTTATTTTAAAGCATTTCATTTTGTCAGGCTGTTTTCCCATCTGGCATTATCTACTCATTCAACCTCTGCTCTTTTTCATATTCGTTCTCAGGATGTGGGCGTCACTGAAGGCCACCAATTATTGTTGATCCCTGAGGGTTAACCACCTTCTTGAACTACTGCAATCCATGTGGTGATACTCCCACAGAGCCATTTAAATAAGGAGTTTGAAGATTTTAATGCAAAATTTTGCTCCTTATCATTTTAAAGCTAACTTGTCTGATCTCCATGATTAAGAGGCAGATGCACAACTGCACGTAAGTCATAGCAGAAATCATAGAATCCCAAAATGCAGAAACAGGCCATTTGGCCCATTGAGTCTGCACCAACCCTCAAAGAGCATCCCACCCAAACCCAGCCCCCTCATTTTCCCATCACTAATGCACCTAGCCTGTACATCCCTGGACACTACAGGGCAATTTAGTAGGGCCAATCGACCTAATGTAAACATTTTTGGACTGTGAAAAGAAACCAGAACACCCAGCAGAAACCCACATAGAGAATGCATAGATTCCACAGTCACCCAAGTTTGGAATCAAACTCAGGTCCCTGCGCTGTGAGGCAATAGTGCTAACCACTGAGCCACTCCGCAGTAGTGAAAGTGACTGGAGCCTTGATGTCGCAACGTCTGATTTTCAAATGGGCTGCGGGCTGGAGCCCAGCCCTTGCAGAACATTCTTCCACTGAGGCTCAGTAGTCACTCACCAGCAGAGGTTGCTGACTTGGGAAGACACTGGGCCAGCCAATCATTTGGTAAGGGAGAGATCCTTTGGCCAGAAGAGGAGGTCCAAATTAGAGTGTGGGATGAAGATAAAGGGGCCATAGTCTGAATCCTGAGTACAGAGAAGGACTGGGAGGAAGACCCTTGTGGGGAGGGAGACAGAGAGAGAGACAGAGAGACAGAGTGAGAGAGAGTGAATGAGTTAGAGAGAGAAAAAGAGAGAGCTGAACAGCCAGGAAATGGAGCAGGATTCCAGACTGTGAGCCACATTGTTGAGGAGCCAGGCTTATAGATTCTGCGAGTTGAGACCTCCTACAGGACAAGAGAACTAAGAGGTTACAGTGTGGTGGACAACCAACAACAGGAAACCCAGGTCAACTGTCTTGAGAACACCATTGGTTCAAGAGGGCACAAGGATGAGACCTTTGTGTTAGATAGCCAAGGAAAGATCAAGGTCACATGATCATGGAAAGCGAGCAATGTGACCTTCATTGACTACACTGATACCTAGCTGATTATTGACTGGGGTTAAACCTTTGGCAGTGCCCTATTAGAGTGAGTGCATCAGCTTTCAATATTTCTTGTATATAGTTTTTTCTTCTACAATCTTCCATTGGTGTTTGTAAAGATTCATTGCTACTACATTGAAGAATTAGTGTCTTATAATCTTTGTACAATGCGTGTATTTAAATTGCTTATTATATTTTAACAGAGAACTGGGTCAGAAGGTTTCCAGTTAACAAAATTACTTTTCCTACCTTATCAGGATTGCTCTTTGGTGCACTCATCAGCAACATGGATTTCCATTTCTATTCAAATAGAATGTCATAATATCCTACTTTGAAATAAGAATGAGAAATGTACAAGTAATCAATAGCCTGAGAAAAGAAAAATCAGTTAAAATTCCAGACAGAATTCTCCATCAAAGGCTGTATTGTAGACATTGATTGATTGATGAACATTTTTTTTGTTTTTAATGGAATGTGTGATAACCTAATTGAAATGTACAAACTTCTTACAGGCAAGAAATGATGGATGTGGTTAAGATGATGTGGTTAAGATGGATGTGATTAACCAGAGACTTCCGCTCAGGATAAGGAATTGGTCATTGAAGTTTGAGATGAGAAATGTCTTCACTCAGAGGATGGTAAATCTTTGGAAATCTGTACCACAGAGAACTGTAGAAGCTCTATTGTTGAACGTGTCCAAGTCAGAAATGGATGGATTTCTGGGAATTAATGAGGTCAAGAAATAGGGAGATGATACACGAAAGTGGCATTGATGGAGAGGATTAGCCATGATCTGATTGAATCACAGAGCAGGCACACTTGCTACATTGCCTACTCCTGCTCCAATGTTCCTATTGTTTATTCCCAATATCCACTGCTGTCTTCACAGAGGTGACTCTGAAAGCCCCCTGTTGGGAAAGCCGTTCTTTTACAGGATATGGGTTAGGGTTAAAGGTGTAAAATTGTAGCCATAATCTCTAATTTATGATCTTGGAAGTCAGAGTCCACCACTTTAATTTCGAGCAAAGTTCACGTTTAATACTTTCTCTCTAATACTTGTTGTGTTGACAAAATTGCTAATGACAGACTCCCAAGATGACTAATCAATGATCAATCAGAGTAGTCACTGCTGAATCTAGCAACATACCTTAATGTTGGTAGTTTCACAGAGTCATAGAGTCATAGAGATGTACAGCATGGAAACAGACCCTTCGGTCCAACCTGTCCATGCCGACCAGATATCCCAACCCAATCTAGTCCCACCTGCCAGCACCCAACCCATATCCCTCCAAACCCTTCCTATTCATATACCCATCCAAATGCCTCTTAAATGTTGCAATTGTACCA
>NC_057711.1:64035640-64046668 GCF_004010195.1 Chiloscyllium plagiosum
CAAATGGCTAGTTCTCCCTGTATTCCGTGAGATTAACCTTGCTAATCAGTCTCCCATGGGGAACCTTGTCGAACGCCTTACTGAAGTCCATATAGATCACATCTACTGCTCTGCCCTCATCAATCTTCTTTGTTACTTCTTCAAAAAACTCAATCAAGTTTGTGAGACATGATTTCCCATGCACAAAGCCATGTTCACTATCCCTAATCAATCCTGTCCCTCAGGATTCCCTCCAACAATTTGCCCACCACTGAGGTCTATAGTTCCCTGGCTTGTCTTTACCGCCCTTCTTAAACAGTGGTACCTCATTAGCCAACCTCCAGTCTTCCGGCACTTCACCTGTGACTATCGATGAGACAAATATCTCAGCAAGAGGCCCAGCCTCTTGAGGTAATGTTGAGGTACTTGTGTTTGCATGTGCAATTAAACAATTAAAGAATACATCTCATTCTTTATCCTCATAATCAAGATGGTGCGACAGTGGGGGAGGTTTGAGGTCCACAGCAATGAAAGGTGGAAACTCTCCCAGTGCATGCCTAGCACCTCCAACTGCTTCCAGTATAGCATACAGCCATGTTGGGAAAGGTGATTACGTGGGTTTTTCCCTGCGTAGTTGGGTATAGCTATCTGAAATGGCCAAGTCACCATGTCAAATAGCTATACTTGTTGTTTTGATTTTATAGCAAACAGGTCCACTCAACATCTTTGGTTGTTCCTCACGAAAAATATTTGTATAACTTCAAGGGGAATCTGATGCTAGATTTTTAAAAGACTGAGAATATAGAAACATAGAAACATGGAAGATAGGAGCAGAATGAGGCCATTCGGCCCTATGAGCCTGTTCCACCATTCATCACGATCATGGCTGCTCACCAAATTCAATAGCTTAATCCTGCTTCCCCCCCCATAACCTTTGATCCCATTCACCCCAAGTGCTATATTATCCACCTGTTAAAAAAAGCTTCAGTGTTTTGGCATTAACTACTTCCTCTAGTAATGAATTCCACAGACTCACCACTTTTTGTGTGAAGGAATGCCTCCTCATCTCCGTCCTAAATGGTCCACTCGAATCCTCAGACTGTGGCCCCTGGTTTTGGACACACCCATCATCGGGGATTATCCTCCCTGCATCTACCCATTCCTGATGGAAGGCTTTTGCCCGAAACGTCGATTCTCCTGATCCTCGGATGCTGCCTGATCTGCTGTGCTTTTTCAGCTCTACACTCTCAACTCTAATCTCCAGCATCTGCAGTCCTCACTTTCATCTAGTCCTGTTAGAATTTTAGAAGACTCTATGAGATCCCCTCTCATTTTTGAGCTCCAGCAAAAACAGTTCTAACAGTCAATCTCTCCTCTGGTCAGTCCTGCCATCCATAATGGAGAGGGAAAGGATTTCAATTACTGCCTACTATTCCAAAGTATCTAATGGCACAATGGAGTGTTTTTGTGGTAAAATTATGTTTAGTGAACAAGAAACCATCTTAAATTATCATTAAAAACCCATTTGGTTCATTATTGCTCTTTAGGGAAGGAAATCTGTCATCCTTACTTGGTCTAACTATGTGTGACTCCAGACTCACAGCAACATGAGTGATACATAAATGCCCTTGGAAACAGCTGAGCAAGTTATTTAGTTGTGTCGAACTATTACACAGTCAGACGGGAATGAAACTGATCAGACGACCCCTGACTGGACTAGACAGTGGAAATGACCCAGCTCTATCAAAGTCCTCCTTACTAACATCTGGGGCATGTGTGCCAACATTTGGAGAATTGTTCCACAGACTTGTCAAGGCACAGTCTGATGTAGTCATTTCCACTAAATCAAACCTGACCGACAATATCCCAGACATTACCATCTTTGGACATGAACACCACCAGGGACACCAGAGGTAGTGACATAGTGGCACATGGTAAGGGCGTAGCTGACCTGGGAATCACAGATTCGTACGACATGGAAACACACCCTTCAGTCCACCTATTCCATGGCAGCAGTGATCCCAAACTAAACTAGTCCCACCTGCCTGCACTTAACCCATATCCCTTCAAACATTTCTTATTCATGTACTTATTGCAGTGTCTTTTAATTATTGTAATTGTGCCCACATCCACTACTTCCTCTGGAAGTTCATTCCCCACACTAACAACTCTGTGAAAGAGAGCTGCCCACAAGTTCTCTTTAAATTTTTCTCCTCTCACCTTAAAACTATGCCTCCTAGTTTTGAAATTCCCCCACTGTAGGGAAAAGTCAACTTATCTAAACCCCTCATGATTTTAAAAACCTCTATAAGCTCACCCAACAACCTTCTACGCTCCAGTGAAATAAGTCCCAGCCTTTCCAGCCTCTCCCTTTAACTCAAACCTTCCATTCCAGGCAACATCATGGTAAATCTTTTCTGAACCCTCCTATGACAGGGCAACCACAATTTGACGCAGAACTGCACAAAAGGCCTCACCAACTCCTGTACAACATCAACATGACATCCCAACTCTATACAGCAGTCTGAATAATGAAGCCAAACATGCTAAATGACTTAACCACCCTCTCTACACGTGATGCAAACTTCAAGGAATTATGTTCCTGAATCTCTAGGTCTCTCTGTTCCTCCCACAGTCCAAAAATGTGCAGGTTGGGTGAATTGGCCATGCTAAATTGCCCGTAGTGTTAGGTGAAGGGGTAAATGTAGGGGAATGGGTCTGGGTGGGTTGCTCTTCGGAGGGTCAGTGTGGACTTGTTGGGCCAAAGGGCCTGTTTCCACACTGTAAGTAATCTAATCTAATCATTACCCCAAGGGCCTACTTTCAATTGTGTAAGTCCTACCCTTGTTTGTTTCACCAAAATGCAATACCTCGCAATTATCCAAATTGCATTTCCTCTGCCACTCCTCAGCCCATTGGCCCAATTGATCAAGATCTCTTTATAATCTTAGACAACCTTCTTCACTGTCCACTATACCATTAATGTTGATGACAATGGCAAACTTATCAATCATGTCTTTTATATTTTCATCTAAATTATTTATATAAATGACAAAAAAATGAACAAAATGACGGATGATGATCTTACCCAGTTCCTGCTTTTGCCCCAGCCAAGCTGTTCCAATGCAATATAAAACTTAAATTGATACAGTAAATTGAAAGAAAAGCCCAGCTATGTCATGTCCACAAAAGCAGGACAAATTCAACACCACAAATTAATCTTACTCTCCATTGTCAGTAAATTGATAGAAATGCTGTCCCATTTCACCCTCAAAATTGACTCTGGATTCAATGAAGTCTTATGATATCAAGTCAACATAGACAAAGAAACCCTATGCTGATTATCTCATCTGAGTAGCTCCCCATGTTGGAAGAAGCACTGAAGGTAGCAAGAACACTGAATGTGCTCTGGGTTGAGAGATTTTCATAACCATTACCAAAAATGTCTTGCTAGCATCACTCCTGAAAGTTACAGCTGCTAGACTGGGTCTGTGAAAGGTGGTGAGGGAATTTAATTCTTAAATTTATAACTGAAGTTACAAGTTAATTGTGAAGACTGCACTGATAATTGAGCCACACTATTCTACCATCTGTCACAAATATAGAAATATCCGCTTATTAAATTTTTTATTTAAACTATAAAACTGGTGTCTGATATCAACTATTTCACAAAGTCTGGTATGGGTTGTTCAAATAGTCTGGTTACAAACAATTGGGGTCACTCTTGAGTGACTTTGAAGGTTTTAATTTTATTGTTGCAAATGCAGAGATAGGGAGGCCAATATGATTTGGCTATCTGTGTTTAATGTGGTAACACTGTTCAGCAATAACCTGCTCACTGACATTCAGAATGGGTTGTGTTGTGGCCATTCAGGTCATGACCCCATTGCTGCCCTGGCTCGATCAGGGACAAAACAATAGTGCTCCAGAGAGGAGATGAGAGTGTGTATCAATACCCTCAATAACAAGGCTGCAGTTGAACAGGTGTGGCATTGTGGAGCCCAAGCAAAACTACATTCAATGGGAACCAGGGGAAATTTCTCTGCTAGTTGGAATCAAACTTGGCACAAGGAAGATGGTGGTGGTTATTGGTAGTCAATCATTTCTGCTCCAGGATAACTTGGCAGAAATATTCTTTTTCACAAAACAATGTTGGTATATAGTTTACTTGCGAATTTACTAAAACAGGCAGTTTCGGTAAACAGTTCACAAAATGGTTACTACCAACACGAACATTACGATCTTGCAGAAGAAGATCACACACAGCAAGTACCAGGAAGGTGCCTGCATTCTTCTATGCCACCAGTGTCAAAGCTTTGAGTCATTGTGGCTCTATACTCTGGAACACTCACTCTAAGTTACTCTGCACAGCTTCAACTTTAAGTCTTCCCACCACACAGAGCTCTTCACATTTGCCCCTCGGTTGTAGATACTTTCCTACCCAACACCCTCCCTGTCCCTCACAATTACGTTTTTCTGCTCATTCAGAGGTATGAAAATAGCCATAACAATGTCCATTTCTATAGCATTCTGTATATAAAAAAAACTCTTCATGTTCTTTACAAATTGGTGTATGAAAAACAGAATATAAGCATTTACTTCATACAGGTTAACCTTTTTATTATCAGAATTCAGTGGAATCATTCATCAGACATTGTTCGTGATGAAGCCCTTTGCTGGTTGCCATGGCATGAAGTTTGTGTCGTCACTTCAGATTTCTAACATTCATTTTTAGATGATATTTTTGCAACTCATCAGCAATTTGATGAGTCACTGCCTTACAATTTTAATTGTGATTTTATGCATTTACCCACTCCTTGCTGCAGAGTTCTTAGATATCTCAGAACACCTGAAAGCCCAGAATCACTGTATTATGCAGTGAGTTATAAATAAAAAATGAAAAAGAAACTGTTAGATTCATTTTGTTTATCTCACAAGCTTCTAAATTTCACAGCTTTTATTTTGATCTGATGTTTGGTTCTTTTCTTTCAGCTGCTTTGGCACTCGTGCTGTTTTAGTTCAGATTCTCAGATACAAGCATCTGTGAACCAGTTATCAGGATTTACACTGATAAATTCATCATCTTAACCCAATGGTGTACTCATGGGATGTCATGCCACTGAAATAAAGACACCAGATTTAGATTACAGCCATCAGTCATCTGGAATAGAAACTGAAATGATACCATCACCAAAGTGGCATTTTTCTAGTCCCACAATATCCCTTTTAAAATAGATTCTTCAAAATCTCAATAAGGAGGTGTGCACCCATAACAGAATTTGTTTGATGTGTTACAAATTAGCAAGATGTCTGGCATTTTTACATACACAATGAGCATTACCTTTAACTAGGTAATGGAATGGGTTAGTTTTTAAAATTTGGTTTTATTGGCACAGAGGGGGCTGCAGTAATGGTGATGGTGGCTCTCAGCTGCTTTTTCCCTTCCCTGATTCCAGTTTTTGGTGCCTGCACTCTGAGTCTCTTTAGGTTTCAACCTACCTGAATTGGTGATTGCAAAAGCCCATCAACCAAGGAAAAAACAAGTGATCTCCAAGAGAATTGGGTTACCTGAATCATTGAGAATATTGGTTATCCAAAGGTTTCTGTTTGCTCAAATTCACATGCAGACTCATGAATAATAATTTTCTCAAATTAACCTTTCAAAGTTCACCTAAAAAATTCACAAAGATTAAAATTATGACTAATGGTTGTCCTATTAAATTCATAGGGATGAAGATCAAGTAGACTCCATTACAGGGTTGTGTAATCCTGATTGCAACCCTGATTGTAATCCTGCAAAGAGGAAAATCTTTGCATAATTTCTTATTCTCGCTTTCATGATATGAAAGTGCCAGGAGTACATGAAAGGGAAAACAATAATTCGGCAATTATTAGCTCAACGCATGGGGTTTAATTCAGATAAATGTGAGGTGCTGCATTTTGGGAAAGCAAATCTTAGCAGGACTTATACACTTAATGGTAAGGTCCTAGGGAGTGTTGCTGAACAAAGAGACATTGGAGTGCAGGTTCATAGCTCCTTGAAAGTGGAGTCGCAGGTAGATAGGATAGTGAAGAAGGCGTTTGGTATGCTTTCCGTTATTGGTCAGAGTATTGAGTACAAGAGTTGGGAGGTCATGATACAGCTGTACAGGACATTGGTTAGGCCACTGTTGGACTATTGCATGCAATTCTGGTCTCCTTCCTATCGGAAAGATGTTGTGAAACTTGAAATGGTTTAGAAAAGATTTACAAAGATGTTGCCAGGGTTGGAGGATTTGAGCTATAGGGAGAGGCTGAACAGGCTGGGGCTGTTTCCCCTGGAGCGTCGGAGGCTGAGGGGTGACCTTATAGAGGTTTACAAAATTATGAGGGGCATGGATAAGATAAATAGACAAAGTCTTTTCCCTGGGGTCAGGGAGTCCAGAACTAGAGGGCAAAGGTTTAGGGTGAGAGGGGAAAGATATAAATGGGACCTAAGGGGCCACCTTTTCATGCAGAGGATGGTACGTATATAGAATGAGCTGCCAGAGGAAGTGGTGGAGGCTGGTATAATTGCAACATTTAAGAGGGATTTGGATGGGTATATGAATAGGAAGGGTTTGGAGGGATATGGGCCGGGTGCTGGCAGGTGGTACTAGATTGGGTTGGGATATCTGGTTGGCATGGACAGGTTGGACCAAAGGGTCTGTTTCCATGCTGTACATCTCTATGACTCTATGATTCTATAAGACCACAAGACATAGGAGCAGAAATTAGGCCATTCAGCCCATCGAATCAGCTCTCCCATTCATTCATGGCTGATAAATTTGACAACCCCATTTCCTCTTTTCTCCCAGTAACCTTTGATTCCCTCGACAATCAAGAGCCTATCTATAATCTATTATGAAATACACTGAAGAACTAGTTATACTATACATGTTCCCATTGATGGAAGAATCAAGAACAAGTGGACAAAGATTTAAGGTTATTGATAGAAGGACTAATGATCACATGGAAAAGCCTTTGCTAATAAGAGGCAAAGATTTGAAGCTTTTAGTCTTTTACTCATCAGGACTGACACACAAGAAACTAAGTTTAAAGTTGCAGGAATGTTATGAGCTAGCAAAGTATCAAATTTCTCTGGAAGCGTTTTAGATAAATTGACATTTGCTTTCTAAGTTTGGTTTCTTGCATATTGATCCTGACAAATACAAAATGAATTAACTTCGAATTTTAAAAGTGTTTAAGCTCTGCGCATCCAAGCGATTATTATATTCCTGAGCCAAAGGTACAACAAAGACACATAATAGGGATATGACTGATATCGTTAGACTGACAGGAAAAATAAAGTCCAGCAAACTATCTAATAAAATTCTCTGAAGGTGTATTAGATAAATTAATGTTTCCTTTTTATGTCTAGTTCCTTGTGTAACTACAAAATTAGAAGTCTCCACTTTATTTTTCTTTATCAAAATTTGAAGAAAATATATTTTACATGACAAGCAGGCAACAAGTGTAAAGCACAATCTGAGAGTTTGGTGGAGGTAGGTTAAATCATAGTTTTCAGAAGGATGTTTGATAAGCAAATAATAGAAAAATGTCTGGGACAATGAAACAAGGATTTGTTCCTGCAGAGAGCAGGTATAGATTCAATGTTCTGAATGGCATCCTTTAGTCCTGCAACTATCTTGTAATTCTAAGCTTTATTGACCCCAAATCCAGTGAGGAAACCTTAACAACCTACTTTTCTTCTTCGCATTGTACATTGTATCTTATATATCTTCACAGCAATTCATTTTCTACTTTGCACTAACCCATCTTAAACTTTTAACAATCTTCTTGGTTATTATCAGTATCTAAACACATTTGATAAGGGATTAAATAATGCCAAAATTCAACTGAGAAGATTCTACATAAAAGCTTAAGTTGTGCAGTATCCTGACAAACATGGCCAAGATTAATAGGTTTCTTTTTTCCCTTTTAAAACTTCATTTCACACAGTTCTGTTTAGGCTTGTAATAACATTTTTGTTTCATGTCATATGTGACAGTTATAAAGATTTTTTCACAATCTAGTGCTTTCAGAGATGCTTGCAGGGGGCTTATATTTGGAAATCATGGATGTGCTACACATTGTTTTCTGTCTGTTCAGAGAATTACTTGCTTTGATACTGAATTATCCTGAAAGTATATTCTCACTACAAGCATTGAATGATCATATTGTCCTCTTCTGAAGCCTTCAATTCACCTCTTCAGCAATATGCAGTCCTTCATTTCAAAATACATTGGAGCAAGGTCAAAGAGTGAGAAAAACAAATCTAGGATGTAACGTGCTGAATCATGAAGAAATAATCGATAATGCACTGCTTTGCTTGAAGATGTAACAAGGAGTCATGTTAAAAACTTTTAAAACAGTGAAATGTATGAATAATTAAATATATTCAGGTTATTAAATTTAGTTTTAGGTCTAGAGAAAATGAACACAGTATAGCTTAATTACATCAGAAGGGATTATCTGTTTTATTGAGCTTTCCCTTTAGCGAGAGCTGTTTGCCTTGGAGTGAAGTGAATACACTGCAGTCCAGACTGAGCTCAAAGTCAAGATTTAATTTTATGAATGAACAGAGTACAATGGGATCTTGATTAGTTGGACCAATGGGCTGAGGAGTTTAATTTAGATAAATGTAGGTGCTGCATTTTGGAAAGTCAAATTGAGGCAGGACCTATACATTTAATGGTAAGGTCCTGGGAAGTGTTGCTGAACAAAGAGACCTTGGAGTGCAGGTTCATAGCTCCTTGGAAGAGGAAACGCAGGTTGAAAGGATAGTGAAGAAGGTGTTTGGAATGCTTTCCTTTATTGGTCAAAGCATGAGTATAGGAGTTGTGAGGTCGTACTGTGGCTGTACAGGACATTGGTTAGTCCACTTTTGGAATATTGTGTGAAATTCTGGTGTCCCTGCTATAGCAAGAATGTTGTGAAACTTGCGAGGGTTCAGAAAAGATTTACAGGGTTGGAGAGTTTGAGCTATAGGGAGATGCTGAATAAGCTGGGGCTGTTTTCCCTGGTTAGAAACAAAACATCTGAAGATGCTGGAATCCAAAGTGGACAGTCAGGGGGCTGAAAGAACACAGCAAGCCAGGCAGCATCAGGAGGTGCAGAAGTCAGATATAACCATTTACACCCGAAATGTTGACTTCTGCACCTCCTGATGCCGTCTGGCTTGCTGTGTTCTTCCAGCCTCCTGCCTGACTATGCTGTTTTGCCCGGAGCATCAGAGACTGAAGTGTGACCTTATAGAGGTTTATAAAAACATGAGGGGCATGGATAGGATAAAAAGCCAAGGTCTTTTCCATAGGGTGGGGGAATCCAAAACTAGAGGGCATAGGTTTAGAGTGAGAAGGGAAAGATTTAAAAGGGAACTAAGGAGCAACCTTTTTCACACAGAGGGTGGTGCATGTATGGAATGATTTGCCAGAGGAAGTGGTGGAGGCTGATACAATTACAACATTTAATAGGCATCTGGAACAGTATATGATTAGGAAGAGTTTAGAGAGATATGGGCCAAGTGCTGGCAAATGGGACTGATTAATTTAGGATATCTGGTCGGCAGAATGTTAGGTTTAGGTGGACGGATACTTGTTATGTAAAACCAGGGACAGACAGCAGGTTTGAGGGAGTAGAAGTCGGTGTCAGGAAAAAAATTAGCTGCTTTGCTAAACTCTTAAAAATCACTCAACACCAGGTTATAGTCCAACAGGTTTAATTGGAAGCACACTAGCTTTCGGAGCATCGATCCTTCATCAGGTGGTAGTGGGGGGCTCAATCCTAACACACAGAATTTATAGCAAAAATTTACAGTGTGATGTAACTGAAATTATACATTGAAAAATTGATTGTCTGTTAAGCCTTGACTCTCGACTATCTGTCTCATTCTTGGACACATGCATCTCCATCAAGGATGGACACCTCAGCACCACACTCTACCGCAAACCCACAGACAACCTCACAATGCTACACTTCTCCAGCTTCCACCCAAAACATATTAAAACAGCCATCCCCTATAAGGAGAAAGTGAGGACTGCAGATGCTGGCGATCAGAGCTGAAAATGTGTTGCTGGAAAAGCGCAGCAGGTCAGGCAGCATCCAAGGAACAGGAGAATCGACGTTTCGGGCATAAGCCCTTCTTCATTTCCTGAAGGGCTTATGCCCGAAACGTCGATTCTCCTGTTCCTTGGATGCTGCCTGACCTGCTGCGCTTTTCCAGCAACACATTTTCAGCCATCCCCTATTTCCCAGGAGCTGAAAAACTACGCCATGTTCTTCGTGACCTGCAACATGTTATCAATGAGGATGAGCACCTCACCAAGGCCTTCCCCACACCTCCACAACTTGCCTTTAATCAACTGCCAAACCTCAAACAGATCGTTGTTCGTAGCAAGCTGCCCGGCTCTTAGGACAACTCCATACAACCCTGTCATGGTAGGCGCTGCAAGACGTGTCAGAGTGTGGACATGGATACCACCATTTTGCGTGGGGACACCTCCCACCTTGTACATGGCAGGTACTCATGTGACTCAGCCAACGTTGTCTATCTTATACGTTGCAGGCAAGGATGCCCAGAGGCATGGTACATTGCGAAAACTGAGCAAAAGCTACGACAACGGATGAATGGGCACTGCACAACAATCAACAGACAGAAGGGTTCCCTCCCAGTTGGGGAACACTTCAGTGGTCCAGGATATTCAACCTCGGACCTTCGGGTGACCATGCTCCAAGGTGGACTTCGGGACAGCAGCAGAGAAAAGTGGCCGAGCAGAGGCTGATAGCTAAGTTCGGTACCCATAGGGAGGGCCTCAACCGGGACCTTGGGTTCATGTCACACTACAGGTGACCACCATTGCACTATACACACACACAGACACTCCTACACACACACACTCTTACACATACACAGGCACTCCTATACACACATACACACGGGCTCACATATACACAGACGCGCACACAGACATACACACACACCCTTACAGACACACATACTCCCACATGCACCCCCTCACAGACTTAAGA
>NC_057711.1:64048762-64082953 GCF_004010195.1 Chiloscyllium plagiosum
CCTTCATCCCCTCCCCCACTCACCTATTGTACTCTATGCTACTTTCTCCCCACCCCCACCCTCCTCTCACTTATCTCTCCACGCTTCAGGCTCTCTGCCTGTATTCCTGATGAAGGGCTTTTGCCCGAAACGTCGATTTTACTGCTCCTTGGATGCTGCCTGAACTGCTGTGCTCTTCCAGTGCCACTAATCCAGAACTAACCTGAGAATGCAACTTTTTAAAAAAAGGTTTTGTGATTTACACATGAAAGAAGTGAAAATATCATAATATTCTAACAGATGAAAAACTAACAGACAATCAATTTTTCAATGTATAATTTCAGTTACATCGCACTGTAAATTTTTGCTATAAATTCTGTGTGTTAGAATTGTGTCCTCCACTATCACCTGAAGATGGAGCAGCGCTCCGAAAGCTAGTGTGCTTCCAATTAAACCTGTTGGACTATAACCTGGTGTTGTGTGATTTTTAACTTTGTACACCCCAGTCCAACACCTGCATCTCCAAATCATTGCTAAATTCTGACTTCTTTCTCAGTAGTAGCCAGGTTCTCTGAATGCTTCAATACTATTTACCACATCCACTTCTCCATTTCTGTACAATTCTTCTGTGAAGGGGATATTCTGGAATACAGAACATGACCACCCCCTCTTGTCTCTTTTAAGGTGGGAATGAATTTTGAATTAGAACATATAAATGCACCACTGCTGTCTAGCTTCACCACCCCAACCCCCACTTCCCCTAAGCCTTTCTTGATCAGCCACAAATGTTTGCTTTAAATTGCTACTATGGCAGTGGAATGGTATCCCTAGCAGCTGTGCATAGTCTTCCACAGACAGACGTGCTGTGCAGACTGGACAGTGCAGTCATTTGAACCTTTGAGCAGGCTGCTCTCTCATTGGTGCAGAGAATGCACAGGGTGAGACCCCTGCTCACTATTTTCACCATGCTCCTGTAATGAGGATCATTTCGCAAGCAGGCAAACTCATTGGAGGAGTTCACTGCTAAGAAAGAGGTCCTGTGTCTGCCCAAAAGGAAAACAAAACAAAAAAAAGAGTACTACTTAGAAATGAATGTACTGTTCATACAGATCCAAGTATGGAAGATAGCTTGGACTGGTATGCCCCATCCACCAGTTTCACTGCTATTTTCTTCTGGCAGGCTGAATGGGAAATGAGGTGCTACTGTTTTAGCACAAGAGCAAGTGCTGAGGGGTTTTAGTGCAAAGGTGAAGACAGCTCCTGGCTTTGTTGACTTTGGCAGTAATCAATGTCTGAATTAAAGGGCAGCAGGCCACAAGTAACGACTATTTCTACATTTATAAAGTTTGAGGCCTAAATGCTGCTTCAGGCCCAACTTCACCAGGAAGTATCAAAGACCAGCAATAAGACGAGCAGATAAGAGTAAAGGAGGGGTCTGCTTTCCTAACATTTATAAGCTACTGATACAGAATGGGGCTTCTTATATTTTCATCTCTACTTATGTAAATGTAAGTTTGAAGTGATTACTGATCTTAGACCATTAGTGATCGCAAATCTCTCAAATGGACAATGAGAAGTTTGGTAAATTCACAAACTACCCACTTATTAAAAATTTACCATTTTTGCTGACAGCTGATGGAGAAGTCAAAAGGTGTCTGTAACCTTTGAAAAATAAAGATATTTAAAGCTGCGGTTGAGATTTATTTGGACCTTATTTCCTTGGGCATGGGCATCACTGGTGAGTCCAGTACATATTGTCCATCTCTAGTTGCCAGGAGACAGTTAAGAGTTGATATCACATGAAATCAACCTTTTCTAAAGAACTTTCATGAACTAGATGGGTTTTTACAACAATCGCCAGTGAGTAAATTGTTGCCATTAGAACAATTGAATCCCTATAATGTGAGTAGGCCATTCAGCCCACCGAGTCACATTGAACCTCTAAATAGCATTCCACCCAAACCCATCCCCTTTCCTATAACCCTGCATTTCCCGTGGCTACTCCACCTAGCCTGCACATCCCTGGATACTAAGGGCAATTTTGCTTGACCAATTCACCTAACTTGCACAATTTTGGAATGTGGAGGAAACTGAAACACTGGGAGGAAATCCACACAAACATGGGAAGAATGTGCAAACTTCACATAGACAATCAAACCTGGGTCTCTGCTGCTGTGAGGCAGCAGTGCTATCAACTGAGCTACCATGCCTCCCTGGCTTTATGTGCCTTTTTTTAAATTGCATTCAAATGTCATTATCTATCATGGTTGCCAGTTGAACGCATGCCCCCAGAAGATTAGCCTGGGATTCTGGATTACTAGTCCAGTGATACTGCTACAATGCCAATGCTCCCCTGGCTGACAGTAAATCATGGTATCACTTACTTCACTGTTACAGACTGACTCTTGCCTCAACCATTGGGAGGATTCCAGGACACTTATTTTTGCACATCATATGTGTATACATCTTTCGGAGAAGGCCCACAGAGCTATGATCAATACACATGTGAATGCAATTGAGAACAGAAAAATCAAATAAAGGTAAATGCAGAGTTGTAGGCAATAAAATGCTTGTAAAATGCTTTGGTCACATTGAAAATCAAAAAATCCCTTGCAACTTCTAACCAGTTGTTTTAACTAACACAGAAAGGTCAATGATCACTGTTAAGCACAGTTCAAACATGAACTGTGTCATTCTTCAATGCACTGAAATTAACAGTCATAAGCATTGAACCCAACTTCAACGTCAATAACTCAAATGAAGAGCTTGAGTTAAATGAGACCTTCCTGGTGTCACAACAATGCCCATGAGAGAAGATGCCTACTACACAGGTGATTATGTTACAAAGATAACTATTTTTAGATGGCAAACTAATCCTTTAACTCATTGAGCATCGCTGAGTGCACTGTTAAATTAATGCAAAATTTTGCTTTTGCAATAGTTTTCCTGGTGAAGTTGAATTATCATGATATATTTGAGTTTATTGCTTAATCATCTGGAAACAAAGTATTGAAATGTGCACTGTCTCTCATTTACTTAGAAAGAGAAGGTTGTAGTAAGTTGAAAATTCCATTGTTTATTTTGTTGCTCACATCCAAAAGGTTGGGTTCATGACAGACTGGTTGAGGAGAATTCAAGTTCAAGAACTGTCTTCAGGCTTCATTTTCTTTATAACACTGTTTGTTACATATTAATACTAAATATAAATACTACAATATACCATAATAAATAGAGATTTAGGAGGTTCTAATCTTCTTCATACATTATTGCAAGACTATTCCATGAACTCTACTGTTCTGTGCTAAACAGCTTATTCCCAGTGCTTTTTTGTACATGTTTCTAATATTTATATGGCTTGATTCAGGTTTCTGCCTAGCTCTCCATGTTACTCATTTCTCTCTTAATTCCATCCCCACTGTGTGATTTATATCCAGTGAAGAGCAGCTCCATGGCATTATTGCAAGTTGCTCTAGTGTCCTAATATCCTTTCACAACAGGACTCTGCCTAATGGCTATGAGATTCTATCTAACGTCTGGGGCACCTTGCAGTAGATTCATGAACTAGATGGGTTTTTACAACAATCTCCCCAGATGTTCAATGGAATCTCACAGCCATTAGGCAGAGTCCTATTGTGAAAGGGCTTTAGGACACTGCAGCAACATTGGCTGTGGAATCTTGATGTAGGCCATGGGTCTCTTGCCAGAGGTCAGGATTCTGCTAGAAAACAGGGGTCTAAAACAGCAAACAAACTTGGGACAGCTGCAGAATTCATTTTATTTTTTCACAATTTTTTGTCATATTGAGGCTTTTATAACCCCTTTCCTGCACTATAGTAAAGCTGGGTGTCTGGAATGTATTTGAAATTGCACCTAAGACTTTCAGAGAAGCTATGCACTTGTTTTGACCAGTAAAGCTTATAAATTACTAATTTCTGTATAAATGAGGCTGTCTAAAAGGGAATGAAGAGAGGTTGTGAGGAAGTAATCAACTAAAAAAATGAACGTTGGGCAAATTTCATTTTGCTACTAGTAAAATTTCTTATATTCTGACATGCTGATTCTGAAAGTGTCCTTTTCCAGTAAGTATGGAGTGGTGAAGGCAGTTTAATTGTGTGGGTCTGTGAATGGGGTGTGAAAATTATTGGACAAATGTGGACATTATTGCCCAGTTATTACCACTGAATATCATTGACAAAAGCCTGTCAGAGGAAAGCCTACCTACTTGACAAGTGTGGGAAAGAGGGAGATCAAAACAGGGAGGCAATCTCTTTTAAAAACAATAATGTGAGGACAAAAAATGCCTTGACAAAAATCAAAATTAAGCAGTTTTTTTCCAACACATATTTAGTACTTTGCATCTATAGGTACATTTTACAGGATGAATGATGGTTGACAAAGTGTCCCTTAATTCCGACACCTGTTCATATACCGTTATGGTATATCTCTGGAATGGATTTTCACCAGAATTATAGCATTAATGAAATGATACAAGTTACATTTAAAATACTGATTGGAAGCAGTTTTGTTTCATGAACACTGTTAAAATTGTCCCAAGAGCATTTAATTACAATTTATTTCTGATCATGACATCTAAGTGATATACTTGGACAATGCCAGCTGCCTAATTCTGTGAAAGGCTATTCCCATTATTACTTTTCATCACCCTGTCACTGGCAGGTCACACCTGTTGCCCTGGCCTGCTCTGTACACAGAGAATCTTGTCAATGAACTTCAGCTAACTGATAGTTTTGGGGAGGCTGCGGTGGATGGTGATTGGTGATTGGGGTGACTGGGGTATTGATGATTAAAATATTAACAAGGTCTAAAGCTTTCACAATCAAAATGAAGGGAATTCATTCATTCAATATTTATTATCTGAATTTGTGGTTTCACTAAGCATCTTCAAAATAAACACAGAAATTGTTTAGCATTTTCCGCTGTCGCAAAAAAGTTACTGTTGAATACATCTGATGTTTTAGAAACAGTTGGAAAAATCACAAATGTGTTCCTGGAATAATTCAGATCTGCCAAATGCTTCTGCATTTATAATAGGACCTCCACCAGTAGGTGGCAATGGTGTAGGAGGGCAACTGAACCAAATTAAAGGGTGTCTGTCTGAAGTAGGGTTGATGGAAAGAGGGATCAGATAGACAGAAGATACCTTAGTTTAAAGTTAATTCACTGACTTCATTCAAAGTGTATACTGTAAATAGTTCATTTGATGATCTTAATTTCTCCTTCTGTTTGTAAAGCATGCCTGTTCATTGTCTTTGTGTGTGTGTGTTTAAATCTTGTGTTACATATTTTTGAACTTGCTTAGATTGTGTTATTACAAGTTTTGTCTCACTGTTTCAAGCAATAACAGTTTTGTGAGCATGTTCTTCATTAAAGACATTGTAAACAGTTGAACACATCCCAACACTATTCCTTTGAAATTACCTATATCATGTGACAGAAGGATTCAGCTTTTTCTAGTTGTATTTTTAATGTGGTTTTGGATAGGTTGCCTCTTGTATGTTCATCATTATTTTATGCTATATGATTTAGAAATGGTTGAACTTTGTCAATAGACTTCAACTTGTGAGATATTCCAAGAAAACCAAAAGTAAAACTCTTTGCTCAGGGAATATTGGCGCAAGAGTAAGTCAGTGTAGCTTCCAATACCAGTCCAAAGGCTTGCATACTGGAATTTATCCCCTCAGGATCATCAGAGTTAACACACTCTGTATTAGGGTGGGGATCTCAATGTCAGAAAGATCACCAACCATCTTGACTCTTTCCGACCTACTGTTGACTGTGTTCCTCATGACGGAGAGGTATCTGTGAAGAAAGATGAAAGTAACTAACACAATTGTTACTTTTGGTGGAGGTGGGGAGATATCCCAAGCAAATTGGTAGGCAGCACAGAGGGGATGCAGGGTATTTACTGTAACGAGCAAGTGAGGAAAGATGTTGCAGGCTATAGTGAATGTGGTAGAACATGATCCTTGGTGGGAGCTGGGTACAGATAAAGTGGGTTGTGAGGTATCAGAGAGAAGATGGTGGCACTTACATTGGCAGAGTGGAGAAGGTCATGGATCTTCTTCCTGCACTGTTGGGCATTCCTCCAGATTGTTGGGATTGCACTCACCTGAGTGTCTATCTCAGGTCAAGCTGGCAGGGTCTGGTGTTGTGGCATCAGTAGCTGGTACTGGGAGAAGTGCTAGTGCCCACACCACCCCATTCAGCAGGACCTGCAGGTCTCTGCTACAAAGAGTAATGCCAATTGTGCCATGTCTGTCATGTCCAGGGCAAATGTCAGGACTGACAATGCTAGTCTGGGTACACATCAGCCTTTCAAATATGAAGCCAACATCAGGGATGCCAGTCAAATCTGCAATATTCTGGCAATGATGAGTTGTTTTGTGTCGATAGGTCAAGATAAGATTGGACTGGAATCAGATGTGAGTTTGGTAAGATATATTGAGAAAGCTTGCTAGACGTCACTGCAAGAAACACTCAAAAAACTCATGATTACCCAAAAAACATAACATTCAGCTTGACGTTCATTCAAGTATCTGGAGTAGAGTGGTGCTGGAAAAGCACAGCAATTCAGGCAGCATCTGAGGAGCAGTAAAATCGATGTTTCAGGCAAAGGCCCTTCATCAGGAATACAGGTAGAGTGCCTGAAGGGTGGAGAGATAAATGAGAGGAGGGTGGGGGTTGGGAGAAAGTAGCATAGAGTAGAATAGGTGAGTGGGGGTGGGGATGAAGGTGATAGGTCAGGGAGGAGGGTGGGGGAAGGTAGCAAAGTATCCAAGCTGGGCAAATTACCTTTTGAGGTGATAGCTCTGTCTCTTTTGCCTTGATCACTCACATTACAACATTCAACCCTTGACCGACCATATTTTTTTTGTCAGGATCTTTACTACAAATTGCATAAATATTTGAGATCACAGACTCCATTTACTTCTGCCAGTAACTGTAAATGTGAGATTTTGTAATCAATTCTGATTAGTTGTGAGGGAATCTTAATAGACTGATGCCATATTTGCTTATTACTGTTTTACCATCAAATACCACACAGGGACATCCACCCACCAGGGCATTTCCATTTCTTGTCACGCTCTCTTTCTGAATGCATCAGTGACTGGATTCTCCACTCCTGTCAGAGGAAGGCTACAATAAAAATGGCTGTCTATTGTCTCTGTTCCACCCCTGGCCATTTTGAGCAGTGCAGAAAAGGACTGAATTGTGAACAAGCCTCTGCGCACTGAAAAGGAAACTAATCTCATTAAGGCATTAAGAAGAATGCCTAACTCTTGACTGAATGGAACTTTATGAAAAGCAATTGGATTTGGGAATCCTCAATGATTACTTCGCCTGTGCAGTGAGAGAATATGTGAATGGAGTCAGAGGTGTGTCAAAGGCAAGGAAACTTCTGTGAAGGCAATGGGGAAGTTTCCAACTCGTCGAAAGTGTTCCATGGATTGAAAGAAAGATTGAAGAAAGGCAAATGTGAGAGGGGATGAGGCAATGGTGAGGGTCTGTCCATTTTCCTGGAATGGGCTGGGAATTGGGCCATTGATTTAGGCTGTTAGGACAACACTTGACAAGTGGAAAGTTGGACGTGGAAAGAGGAGTTGCACCATCACAAACAGCAACAATCAAGAGTTGAACCCCCAGATATGACACTGAGCACTCCATCCACTGGATCAGTTAGTGAAGGATTCACACCTCACTCCACTCGAAACCATGTCCTGCTAGTCACAGTCAGGTTCACTGTGGTCTTGATTTGTTTTTAGAATTTGGATCCCTTTGAGGCTCAGCTGGACCTATGCAGCATTTCCCAATCAGCTCCACCTCACCTCATCCTGGAGACAGACAGCCTCTTCACTGGGGCTGGGAATTACATCAAATTTCCCATGGATGGGATCTCATTGTGTCCTGTATTTTGCCACAATTGCAGGTCTAGGGAATGTTTCCTTCAGGGCAACCACTTTTGAAGACTTTCATGTGCAGAATGTTGTACCACTGCTTGAATGTATAGTTACTCTGTGACCACAAGAAGAATCTCCTATTTATATGTATCTGCTGTCATGGAAGCTGCCACGACACACTCACTGTTTGCTGACAATTCTTCTCATTCCATCCTACCTGCAGGCGTGAGGTAGGATTTGAAGGAATAATGGCTATGCTTTGAGGAACTGGCTCCTCAACCCTCTCTGAGCAAACTGAACAGTCACAGATGTACAGCAATGACAGGCATCTATCTACTCATTGAGCTGACTGGAGATATGATTTTGCTGTTTGGTAGCTCAGGTAGTGCTTTGTAATACATAGCTGTGAAGGCCTCTCACATTGTCATAGTCTGCTGGTCTCTTTCATAATATGACTCAGCAAAAGGGAGTCATACCTGAAGCTGTGGAGACATTGGCAGGTGTGATTGCCAGAGGATGAGCAGGATGTGGGGTGAGAACATGGAGATAGAGTCATAGAGATGCACAGCACATAAACAGACCCTTCGGTCCAATCTGTCCATGCCGACCAGATATCCCAACCCAATCAAGTCCCACCTGCCAGCACCTGGCCCATATCCCTCCAAACCCTTCCTATTCATATACCCATCCAAATGCCTTTTAAATGTTGCAATTGTACCAGCCTCCATCACTTCCTCTGGCAGCTCAGTCCATACACATACTACCCTCTGTGTGAAAAATTGGCCCCTTAGGTCTCTTTTATATCTTTCCCCTCTCACCCTAAACCTATGCCCTCTAGTTCTGGACTCCCCCACCCCAGGGAAAAGATGTTGTCTATTTATCCTATCCATGCCCCTCATGATTTTGTAAACCTCTATAAGGTCACCCCTTAACCGCTGACGCTCCAGGGAAAACAGCCCCAGCCTGTTCAGCCTCTCTATACCTCAAATCCTCCAACCCTGGCAATATCTTTGTAAATCTTTTCTGAACCCTTTCATGTTTCACGGCATCTTTCCAATAGGAAGGAGTCCAGAATTTCACATAATATTCCAACAGAGGCCCAACCAATATCCTGGACAGCCACAACATGACCACCCAACTCCTGTACTCAATACTCTGACCAATAAAGGAAAGCATACCAAACATCATCTTCACTATCCTATCTACCTGCGACTCCACTTTCAAGGAGCTATGAACCTGCACACCAAGGTTTCTTTGTTTACCTTACTATTAAGAGTATAAGTCCTGCTAAGATTTGCTTTCCCAAAATGCAGCACCTGACATTTACCTGAATTAAACTCCATCTGTCACTTCTCGGCCCATTGGCCCATCTGGTCAAGATCCTGTTGTAATCTGAGATAACTTTCTTCGCTGTCCACTACACCTCCAATTTTGGTGTCATCTACAAACTTACTAACTGTACCTCTTATGCTCACATCCAAATTTTTATGTAAATGACGAAAAGAAGTGGACCCAGCACCGATCCTTGTGGTACTCCACTGGGTACAGGCCTCCAGTCTGAAAAACAATTCTCCACCACCACCCTCTGTCTTCTACCTTTGAGCCAGTTCTGTATCCAAATGGCTAGTTCTCCCTGTATTCCATGAGGTTTGACCTTGCTAACCAGTCTCCCATGGGGAACCTTGTTGAATGCCTTACTGAAGTCCATATAGATCACATCTAAGTTCAGCTCTCATCAATCCTCTTTGAGCTTTTTGAAGAAGTAATAATCAAGTTTGTGAGACATGATTCCCCACACACAAAGCCATGTTGACTATCCCTAATCAGTCCTTGCCTTTCCAAATGCATGTACATCCTGTCCCTCAGGATTCCCTCCAAAGACTTGTCCACCATCGAGGTCAGGCTCACAGGTCTATAGTTCCCTGGCTTGTCCTTACCACCCTTCTTAAACAGTGGCGCCAAGTTAGTCAACCTCCAGTCTTCTGGCACCTCACTTGTGACTATCGATGATACAAATATCTCAGCAAGAGGCCCAGCAATCACTTCTCTAGCTTCCCACAGAGTTCTAGGGTACACCTGATCAGGTCCTGGGGATTTATCTACCTTAATGCGTTTCAAGTCATCCAGCACTTCCTCCTCTGTAATACAGACATTTTTAAACATGTCACCATCTATTTCCCTACATTCTATATCTTCCAGGTCCTTTTCCACAGTAAATACTGGTACAAAATACTCGTTTAGTATCTCCCCCATTTTCTGCGGCTCCACACAAAGGCCACCTTGCTGATCTTTGAGGTCCTATTCTCTCCCTAGTAACTGTTTTGTCCTTAATATATTTGTAAAAACCCTTTTGGATTCTCATTAATTCCATTTGTCAAAGCTATCTCATGTCCCATTTTTGCCCTCCTGATTTCCCTCCTAAGTATATTCCTACTGCCTTTATACTCTTCTAAGGATTCACTCAATCTATCCTGTCTATACCTGACATATGCTTCCTTCATTTTCTTAACCGAATCCTCAATTTCTTTAGTCATCCAGCATTCCCTATACCTACCAGCCTTCCCTTTCACCCTGACAGGAATAAACTTTTTCTGGATTCTCGTTATCTCATTTCTGAAGGCTTCCCATTTTCTAGCCGTCCCTTTACCTGCGAACATTTGCCCCCAAGCAACTTTTAAAAGTTCTTGTCTAATACCGTTAAAATTGGCCTTCCTCCAATTTAGAACTTCAACTTTTAGATCTGGTCTATCCTTTTCCTTCACAATATTAATACTAATAGAATTATGGTCACTGGCCCCAAAGTGCTGCCCCACTGACACCTCAGTCATTTGCCCTACCTTATTTTCCAAGAGTAGGTCAATATTTGCACCTTCTCTAGTAGGTATATGAATCAGAAAATTTTCTTGTCCACACTTAACAAATTCTTCTCCATCTAAGCCCTTAACTCTATGGCAGTCCCAGTCTCTGTTTGGAAAGTTAAAATCCTCTACCATAACCACCCTATTATTCTTATAGATAACTGAGATCTCCTTACAAGTTTGTTTCTCAATTTCCCTCTGACTATTAGGGGGTCTATAATACAATCCCAATAAGGTGATCATCCCTTTCTTATTTCTCAGTTCCACCCAAATAACTTCCCTGGATGTATTTCTGGGAATATCCTCCCTCATTATAGTTGTAATGATTTCCCTTATCAAAAACGCCACTCCCTCTCCCCCTTGCCTCCTTTTCTGTCCTTCCTGTAGCATTTGTATCCTGGAACATTAAGCTGCCAGTCCTGTCCATCCCTGAGCCATGTAATTGCTATGATAGCCCAATCCCTTGTTCCTAACCATGCCCTGAGTTCATCTGCCTTCCCTGTTAGGCCTCTTGCATTGAAATAAATTCAGTTTAATTTATCAGTCCTATTTTGTTCTCTGCTTTGTCCCTGCCAGCCCTGACTGTTTGACTCACTTCTGTTCTCAACTGTACCAGTCTCAGATTGAAATCTTTCCTCACTATCTCCCTGGGTCCCACCCCCCTACCTTACTAGTTTAAATCCTCCCGAGCAGTTCTAGCAAATCTCCCTGCCAGTATATTAGTCCCCTTCCAATTTAGGTGCAATCTGTCCGTCTTGTACAGGTCATTTCTACCCCAAAAGAGCTTCCAATGATCCAAAAATGTGAATCCTTCTCCCGTACAACAGCTCCTCAGCCATGCATTCATCTGCTCTATCCTCCTATTCCTGCCCTTACTAGCGCGTAGCACCGGGAGCAATCCAGATATTACTACTGGAACCTTCTGCTGCAAAAGATGTTCCAGATGACCATGGAGCTGGCTTGGTCTGGAGTGTCACAATGAGATCCCAGGAAGCCATGATTGTGAGGGAACGTCTGATCCAGCAGAGGTTTAGCTGATGAAACCTGATGCTTTTACAATGGACCACATGGCTGACAATGTGGTAATTATGCAACCATGTGTCCATCCAAATCAATGCTTCTAATACAGAGATGGACCTGTGAAAAACTAAAATTTTGTTCATAAATAAATTGGTAGAATCCTGATCCCATGATGTCAAGCAATGGTTTCATTTACAATGAGCTTATGTGCAGCCTCAACATAACACCACAGTGACCCGCTAAGGGCTCATATACAGTGCCCTCTACTCGTGAATCTTCTGTGTTGATCTGCCCCATTGTCTTTGTAAGAACCAGCCTGCTCACATCCCTATCTTCATGGCTGTGGTGACTGAGCCAGTCATCGTTATCATGGAGGGAACTGTTGGATTTCTGCTAGGATTGCTCTGTCAGTGTTACTGCAGAGCAGCCCCAGACACTGGGCCCTGCTCCACAGATGCTCCTTCTGTCAGAGCCACTGAAGAAGCTAAGGATGAAGAGGGTGTCATGAGAGCTATAAAATCTACGTTCTTTTCAGGTACACTGTTGAACAGATACTGGGGCATCAACTCCAACCACCTGCAGACTCCCTGCATGACTGACCTTCCAGGCTGCATTGTATTTCATGTGTGATATGGATATTAGTGTGTTGATACCAATTGGCTCAGATTTCTTCATGAATCTTAAATTCTGTGCAGGAAGTGAGATTGGTTACCTTCCCAATAGAGGAACTCACACACTCAAAACTTTGGGATACACTTTAACCTACTTGCTGCATGAACTCCCCAATTCACAGTCCATGAGCCTGCACAGCCTCAGGGAACTCCGAAATCTTACCCTGCCACAGGAAGTAGCAATCCCCAATCTAATACTCTGTCCTGAAGCCCTTATAGTGGAATAGTTTTCTGTTGTGAGGCAAGGTTACTAAAGCTCAGTCCTCCCTGAGGTCCTCACTCCCATTGGCTGGTGTTAGGTTAGGAGTGCCCAAAGCACTTCTCAATCAGTGACTTCATTTCTTTGGGGTGGTCAGATGGGACTACAGGGAGAGGCACTTAATTCAGGATGTCAGATTCGCTTTATGACGCACCTGTGAAATGCATGATGAGGTTTTATTTTTTATAAATAGTTTGATATAATTACACGTTGCCATTATTATTGTTTGATGGTTATCCTTTACTGATGTAGATGCATGGTGCCAACTTCCTCATTAACACTAAGAACACTTTGCTCCTCCTTTCCATTCCTGACATCAATCCCACTGTGTCACCAATTCCTTCAGCTGCTTGGATGAGTCAAATATGCAGTTAAACAATGCCGATCGATATTGACTTACTGCCAGTCTTAATACCCTCAACATTGTAACCTGCCACTTTACACTTAGACCCAGCATGGATAGCTTAACCTCAAGTTTTTACTACCTATCACCCACATCCAATCCATCACCGGACTTTTAGTTCCATTACATTAACTGACCCTAGCTCTACAAACCAATGAATCTCCAACCACCACCCAAACTGTCCTTGACTTCAGTATTTCACAAATTCACCTGGGTGTACAAAGGAGAATGTTGAGAATGTGGAAAGGTTGGTAGACGGTTGAGGGAGAGATGGTAGGGGAATGCTGCCATATCACTATCTGTCAATAAATGACTATTTAGGATAGTAAAGCTAGTCCATTTTCAAGGTGAGGCAATCAATATTTTGAATACTTTTAACAATTAAATAGGGAGGGTGTGGGCAGCATTCTGTTTTTCACTAGGAATCTTCTTTGGTGGATTTCCAGATTAGTCACTTTAACCTCAAAGCAAGATTGCTCACGATTCATGTAAATTAGATCTCATGAGGAAATTCCAAATCTTGCTTACAAAGCTGAACAAAAATTCAAATCAGAACATTGTCTGACTGTATGAGCTGGTGTTGATCAATAGAATATCTGTTCTTCTTCAGAAGAGAGAGCCAATTGATTTCCACAGACATCTTACCACACTCCCACTTTAACTTTGGTAGGCTCATTAGATTGTGATAATATCATGAACAAACTACTCATCATTGTGACTTGGTGACGTTCCTTACAAACTCCTGGAACTCCCTCCTTAATGGCATTGCAATGGTTAATGATCAAAAATAAAATAGAACGCTGGCCTTTATATTAAGAAACTAAAATCACTCTTCAGCTGCACAAAGCAACTCTGCTCACAACAGTTTTGAAAAGATGTGTTGACCTTGGCGGGAGTGCACCATAGATTGTCCAAAATGATACCTGTACTCAAAGAGTTAAATTACACAGTGAGATTAGGGTTATGTGCCTTAAGAAGGTTAATGTTTAATTTGATCAACATTTTCAAGATATTTAGAGCAAGCAATTGATTGCGATAAGCTATCCTGCCTTCTGGGGAGTCTGGAACTAGGGCACATAAGCGACTACCTTATCCCCTCTCTCACCTGCCAACTAAGCCTGTTACCCACATTTCACCCGTGCTCCTCACCCTACTCCCTTACACGCCTGCCACCTTACCCTGACTTGCACTTACACACTTACATTCCAACAGTTCTTGTTAAAATGGCTTTGGAACCTTTAAATAAAAGGTCTGCTGGAACATGACTGCAATTGCAGTAAAAAGGCAATGTGTTCTGCGACAATCCATTCTGACGCTGTCTTTGTGCTTTGCTGAGCTGCTTCTCTTGGGATGGAATCTGCACTGGAAGTCCAACCAAAAAACTTATAGGAAGCGGGCAACATTTTGTCTGACCTGGGTCAGAAAGAGGGAATTCATAAAACAGATATTTAAGATCTTCCAATAACCAAGAAATTAATGCAAAGGCTTAGAAAAGCTTTTGATAATTCTTATGTAGAAATAGAATAGATTACAAAGAATTCCTCACTCTCTATTTCTATCTACAGTTGTATCTTCTATTATAAGTTTGAGATGTAACTCTATTAGAACTGACTTTAGATATACTGTCTAGCTGTTGTTTGCCAAATTTCTTCTCGAGTAGCATATGTTGTTTATTTCTTTATCCGAGCCTATGTTTCTTATCCTTGCCCAACCCTAGCCAAAGGGTTGTGGCGACAAGCAAAAAAGTGTATTAGATTGTAATCAAATCAGTAATGATAATATTGAATGGAGGAATAGCCTTAATAGTTTGAACGGCCTAACCCTATTTCTTATGATCTAATGACCTTATTTAAATACTGAATCGTCTCATTGCTGTATGTGGGACCTTGTGTGTAACTTGGCTGTCAAATTTCCCACATTACAACATTGCCAGTCCTTCAAATGTGTTTAATTCTCTATTAGTATCTTAGAACATCTTGAGGATGTGAAAGAATTGCAAGATCCAACAAGATTTCACATTTTTAAACGCTCTGTGTACCACTATTGTCGAAAGCCTGTTTCCTTTCTGTAAACAACTTGTACTTGAAATTATGAGCAGATTTCCCTTTTTTTTTAAGAATTTAAAAAAATCACTCACTATGGCAATATGTTACACTGTCACTTAAATGGACACTTAAGCCTCCAGGAACTGTTCTATTGTTATTCTCAGGTCCCTGGCTGATCACTTGTGTCCTTTTTTATATCCTTAGCTGGGTAAGTTTTGATCTAAGAGCTAATTTTCATTGTTTGGTGTTATACGTCTTTCCTCCCCTGGAAATGTTTTCCCTCTAGCCCAAGCTGGATTAGCATCTGCCAAATCATCACAAGCCTGATCTCTTCAGTCTGGGTGCAAGCTCTCAACTGTATTCTGTGTGGTGCAGAGTTAGCATCGTCTCTGCTTCATATTCTGTGCTTTTTGCCTTTATCTCCTGTTCCCTGCCTCTCAGATGTTTGCTGATTACACCAAAAGAAATATTGCCTGTCTGTGATGGATTCATTAATTTTTAGTAAAACCTACAACATGGTCTCAAAAATGTCTTCCTCTGCCTCCTTCTTCCTGAGAACATGAAACACATGAGCTATGTATCTGGGTAGAAATACTAACGAGCCACCTTTGATCTCAACTCACTTCCAGTTTTGAAATAAATTAACAGTATACAGTTCATCAGTTTCCAAACCAATACTAACATAACCTTTCTGGCACTTTGGGAAATTCCGGGTATACTCCTGGTAAACCCAAAGGCTGTTGTTATTGTCTCCAAATATAAATATTTTCTTCCTAGTAAAATAACCTAATCCTCCCACTAATCTCTAACAGTCAAAGCACTGAGGATTACTTTCAGTCAAACCTCAGAACATGACCCCCTTTTATTTTCCCTAATGTCAGTCTCAAAACATAATAATTTATAATTGTAACAATAGAAAGTTATTTCTTGTTCCATGCTTTCCTGCTTTATTTTCTTTACTCCTGTTCCTTTCTCTTTGTTAAAAAAGATGTCAAGATGCTGGGACTATTATTGATGGAAAGTCACCGACCTGAGAGGTTAGTTATATGTGGAACCTCATAGGAGTCTGAACAATGTGCTTTATGGTGAAGTAAGTGACCGAATCTGGTGACAAGTCTGATGAAGTCCATCTCGATGTCAAGATCATCTTGCTCCATCTTTTATGCTTTTCACATGCAGCATGATGAGATTCTTGCTCAGCCGCAGCATGACACCAGTTGATGGTCATTATTGACAGTTAAACACCTTGTTAGTAGTATAATATGCCTTATTATTACTCACACCCTTATTCCCAAAAACTTGCCAATCTCAGGGAAACATGACAAGGAAACCAGAACAAACACCTGCTGACTTTAGTCCACCAATTGTTCCAACTGATCTCCATGTTGGAAACAGGGCACTAGCAACTCAGGGCATGCTCCATGGGCACCAGCTACATGCACCTCCCACCCACGGACCTTGGCAGATGCCAACCTTTAAGAATGCTCATGGACATCATTTTATTATATTATGGAAGGATGATCATTCTAAATGTTTTATTTCTTTATTTTTCTAAGTTATTATCATGATGTACTTTTGAAGGGCTGTAATGCTGGACTTTTTATTTCCTTTTTCTTCCTAGGAATCTGTACCTAGGTATCTTTGTACCTAAGATGATGCCATAAGTGGCGACTTATAAACTTTTCACTACATTCATGTGACTATATGCGACAATAAATTTAATTCAATTAAATTCAGTTTACCCACAAATCACTTCTGCACTTCAGTACTGTGTCGCAGGCTGTACCAGTAACTATCATTATAATGTTGCAGCAAAGACACTGTGTTCTCACAGGCACACACCCAGCTCATGAACTGGACCAGACTGCATCCCTGCTGTCTTAGTGCTCACTCACACTAAGCCTACCTGAATGTTCACAGGACCCCTATCTTGTATTGCATTGCCTTGCCTTTTGCAACTTGCCCCCTCAGCCAACAGGCTCATATTACTCCTGCCTTGCCTTGCCATTTATTCCAGATATAAAGCTTGGCTTCCTATCAGCAAGCCCCAGTCAAGTCAAGACAGATAACCTTCATCCAGGGTGTTCTGACACAGTAAGCCAAGAGCAGTTTCTGATAACAGTCCAGGACCTGGTCGGGGAGGTAAGTGTCAGGACCTTTTCCTTATGAGGGGTGAGGAGCCAAATGTCAGGCAGCCTACCACCCCTTTTGACTCTTTCTGCCCTATTGGAGCAGTTTGCCTCCTGGAATGAGAGAGAATGATATTATGGAAGATGAATTTTGGTGGCACAGCTAATACTGTTGGTACAGGTGGAGGTGTGTCCTGAGTGAGTGACTAGGCAGAACAGAGGGCATGCAGGATTAGTGATGTCAGGGATTGGTGTGGATGAGTGAGAGTGTGACTGGGGAAGATGCTGAAGGCAATAGTGAGCGTGATCTTTAAGAAGGAAGTGGGCACAGTTGCAGAAATTGAGTGACTGTGAGGTATTAGAGAGAATGTGGTAGACCTCACCCTGGTGGAGTGGAGAAGGACATTGACCTTCTCCCTATGCTAGGTGTTCCTCCAGATAGTTGAGACAGCTCTAACCTGGGACTAGGCTGGCATAGTCTAGTATTGAGACCTACACTGCCAATCCTAAGGGAAGAGGAAGTCCCACCAATGCACCACCCTCATCCAACAGTAGCTTCAAGTCCTTCTCTGAAACGTGGAACAAGGATTTCCTCCTGTCTGCCATGTCTTATCAGAAACTGTGCAGAATAGCTGTGGACTGATAGATCATAGAACATAGAAAAGTACAGCACAGAACAGGCCCTTTGGCCCACAATGTTGTGCTGAGGATTAGTCCTAATCTAAAATAAAATAACCTAATCCCTCAATTCACTGCTATCCATGTGCATGTCCAACAGTCACTTAAATGTCCCTAATGATTCTGCTTCCACCACCACCACTGGCAATGCATTCCATGCATTCACAACTCTCTGTGTAAAGAACCTACCTCTGACGTCTCCTCTACCTTCCTCCTAATATCTTCAAATTATGCACTCTCGTGCCAGTCAATCCTGCCCTGGGAAAAGTCTCTGGCTATTGACTCTATCCATGCCTCGCATTATCTTGTATACCTCGATCAGATCTCCTCTCTTCCTCCTTCTCTCCAGAGAGAAAAGTCCGAGCTTAGTCAACCTCTCTTCATAAGGCAAGCCCTCCAGTCCAGGCAGCATCCTGGTAAACCTTCTTTGTACCCTCTTCAAAGCTTCCATATCTTTTCTATAATAGGGCGACCAGAACTGGACACAATATTCCAAGTGTGGTCTCACCAGGGTTTTGTAGAGCTGCAGCAGAACCTCGCGGCTCATGTTAATGAAAGCCAAAACACCATATGCTTTCCTAACAACCCTATCCACTTGGGTGGCAACTCTGAGGGATCTATGTACTTGCACACCCAGATCCCCCTGTTTCTCCACACAGCCCAAGAATCCTGTCTTTAATCCAATATTTAGCGTTCAAGTTTGACCTTCCAAAATGCATCACTTCACATTTAGCCAGGTTGAATTCCATTTGCCATTTCTCAGACCAGTCTGCATCCTGTCTATGTCACGCTGCAGCATGCAATAGCCCTCGATACTATCAATGGCACCTCCAACCTTTGTGTCATCAGCAAATTTACTAACCCACCCCTCAACCTCCTCATCCAAGTCATTTATAAAAACTACAAAGAGCAGAGGCCCAAGAACAGATCCATGCGGGACACCACTCACTACTGATAGTGACTGTCCAGATGCACAATAAGCTTTTAAAGATGGTGCAGATTGCAAAAGGTATCCAAGAAATCTGGAATATCCGCTGCATGGTGAATTCTTGTGAGAATAGTTATGGTATGCGGGGAGAAATCAAACATGGGAGACCATTGGGCATAACAGGTAATTCATGAGGCATCCAAAAAGCTCAACTCAACTTGGATGTAGTCAAAAAACACATAAAGTTCCTCCTTCTGTTTCTTCCTCCACAGATGCGACTCGACCTTTTGGGTATTTTCAGAATTTTCTGATTTTACTTTCTATTAAGACCATTGAGAGCAGGAAATAGAGAAATCCATCTAGCTATGAAACATCTTGCTCATTTTGAGGAGAAAGGGAGTTGGACTGAAGCTCCAGGTTTAAACTAGTTTCCAAGACTCAGCCATAGTCTTGTTCTGCAGACCGGAAGTCTTGCAGTATTTCCTGTTTTCACTTTTTTACATAGTATCTATCTCAAGTTTGTTAGCACCTTAAATATTTGCATTCTGTTCTGTTTCCAAATAGATTTTATTTCCTCACCAAATTGTTCTTACATGCAAGGTTTCCATGTATTCTATTAAGCAGCTAAGAACTCAATTGACCCATTGACATAATTTGGGGGTTGAGCTAACAGTTCACTGTTAAAACCCTCAACAAGTGGAAGTTGCTGTTGGTGAATTCAAGGTAGCTTGACTCACTTTACCTTTGGCAATGTTGGGTTTGGAAATTTTGTCACTTGTGTAAAGTCCCTTGTGGTTAACTGCTGGTCAGCAAATAGAGACTTGTAGTTGGATTTTACAGTGAGGATGATGGGGATGGGGATAAAATATGAGAGGTTGCAAGCTCGCAATCTTCCTGGCCACTCCAGATTGGGCCCCTGCAATACGTTGGGTCAATGGATGCTAACAGCATCATCTGTTCACCAGTTAAAAATAAATAATTAATGGACAACTGAGTGTGTTACCCAGTCAATTAACCTGTATTTCACATTGCCCGTGTTCTAATCGTGTTATGATTACTATCTAGAGCACATACCAGACTGATTTTGAAAAATCTTACGTAAAGGTGGGGTGGAAGTGTGCGAGGTTGCTCAGCATATTCTGCCCATGTCTTCTGAGCATCAAGTACGAATCAACCCCGGCCAAGACATTTTATCCCTTTTGTTCCTTGCTGTACGCCTTTAAAACCCTCTCCCCATCTCCCTTGATGCTTCTGCAGGCTGCCCAATCTCTCCTCATCCTAAAATGCCAGGATTTCCCTGACTCTCTGCCTGCTTGTACTCCTGGCAGCACTCACTGTGCACGCCCAGCGTTGGCTTGGACTATGGCAGAGTCTGGTCAACCAGCTTATCTGACCTCTCTTGAAGGTAGAATTTCCTCTCACTGAGGGGGCTTGGTCTCACTCTGTCTAACTCACTAGTAGTTCGTTAGCAGGTATTTTTCTTATTTCAGTGCTCGCTTCAGTCTGAATCTTGTAAACCCTCTAAACCATGTGCTGTGAAATGCAGCCCTTCCAGTCGTATCTGTGCACTAGATTTCAGCGACAGAATCTTCTTTCAATGAATTTGCACAACTCTCTTCACTGCAAACGCCACCAGATCTCTCTGATACTTGAATACAAGGTGTAAATGAGGAAATAAACTCAATTTTGAAGAAAACAGACCATGCACAATGATTCAAAAGAAAGAGTAACATAGCAGTTGAATAACTGAAATAAAGGAAATGCTGGGAATGGTCAGCAGATCTTGGAGCATTTAATGTTTCCTGATTGTATGCTTCATCAAATGCAGATCAGTTGCTGCTCACCAAACATCTAACTAACAGAAAACTTGTTCACATCTCAACAGTTTTAATGAGCAAATGATCAGTTTCATTATCTACACACTATTAGTGTATGCCAGCTTTAATGTGCAAAGAAAGTTAAACCCTAACAAGATAAGAATAATATAGACAATGTTTTTTTTGTAAGGAAAACATTGAAGTATTTGTAACAACATTTTTTTAATACTTCAGAGCAGTACAATTACAAATCAAAATTATAAATACATTTTGCTAACCTATCTACATATTTAGGGGATGAACAGATATCAGTTTTTGATGAGTGGGCCAATGCTTCTCTTGGTATAATTTCAGAAAGCTAGATATTTTTGGACCTATTAGATAACATTTACAAAAGGTCAAGCATGACTATGTCGATGTTCATAGGAAAGGATTGCAAAGAAATCTAGGCCATCACCATAGGGATTTAATGTGATATGAATGTTCTTATTCCAGTTCTCAAACCAGCTGAAGCCAGTCTTTGAGTTGGCATAAAGACCAGAGACAGACAACTCATGATATTTATTAGCATCAGACAGGAAACTAAGTGATATTCATGTGCAAAACCATATGTAGAAATGTCAGCAATATCTCCTCTGGGAAATCACTTGGTCCAAACTAATTCATTCACTTTGGCTTACTTTATAATCTATTATTTAATGATTTGTGTAAGTTTTTTTATTATAAATCTTACTCCTAATAATTTCTAACCTTGAATAAGAAGAGTCTTCTAAATAAAGGCACATTAAATCAGACCACAAACCATTGAATGTTAAATTCAGGTACTCCATCAGGGAGGGAGGAAGGAGTTATAAGTGACTGGACAGAATTGGCCAGAGGTAGGCAGAGAATGGCAGTTGAATTAAATTAATACAGCAAGAGACAAAAACATCACGTGCTCACTATCTAGGTAAAGCTTTGCAATTAAATTATTCCCTGCAGTATTGAGCCAACAGGTACCAAGAGACCTATCTGAACATATGAACTTAAGAACGAGGAACAGAAGTAGGCCATTCTGCCTCTCAAGCCTGCTCTGCTATTTAATAGGATTGTGGTTGATCTCAACTTGGCCTCAACTGCATTTTCTTGCCCACTTCCTACAACCCTTTAAACCCATTGCTAATTAAAAATCTGTCTATCTCCTCTTTAAAGATATTCAGTGACCCAGCACCCACCACTCTTTGGGGTAGTGAATTCCACAAATTGTTGCATAGAATCCCTACGGTGCAGAAGGACCATTTGAAGTATCAAGCCTGCACTGACCCTGCCAAGAACATCCCATCCATCCCCAGCTTCCACACTATTTCTGTAACCTCGCATTTTCCCATGGCCAAACCTACTAACCCACACATCTTTGGGTTTGGGCAGAAGCTGGAGTACCTGGTGGAAACCCGTACAGACTTGGGAACTCTTACTGTTCATCACTTGGTTGGAAAATGGGACTTCTTTCCCTTGATATTGAGCCAAATAAATTCTGCAACTTTCTCATCAAAATATACATGATTCAATGCTTGGATGATTCCACCACATTTGCACCACATCGATAGACTTACCCTCCTAAATTCTCAACATTAACACTGTAAAAGAAAAATTTCTTACACATAATTTTACCCTGAACAAATCCACGCTGACTCTTTTAAATCAAACTACATGTTTCCAGATGACTATAAATTCTATCCCAAATACTCATTTCTAGAAGCTTCCCCACCAGCAAAGTTAAAGCAACAGATATATAATCGCTGGAGTGCTTTTTACAATTTTTTTAAAATAAGGATATAATGTTTGCGGAGCTCCATACTCCAACACCATCACAAGTTCAAGAAAGATTGAAAACTCTCCTGCAATTTCCACTCTCCTAAACCAGGATGAATGCCCTTTTCCTTATTGAAAGGTTTGTACAAAAAAATACCTTTGACGTAAGTCTATCAATTCGTAAGCTACGTCTTCTGTTCCGAACAAAAAGGAAATGGTAGATTCTGTTGAATGGTTCCCATGAGCACACTGTCAAAGACATTTGGCAAAATGCTTCCTCTCCAAAACTTCCAAATAATTACCAAGATACAGCTTGGATAGCACTGAGAAATGTCCTTCCTATCAAATCCTTCCTGCACCTTCTGAATCTCACCATCCCTTCATGAGAAGCCATCATCTACCTCATTCTAGAATAAATGGTAACTGCTGGAAGAGGACCGTCAACTTGGTGAAGGAGGCTCTTTTGTTCTGCTTGAAATCTGCTGGTCTTCCTTGCAAAGATTTGTTGATGACCGATCGCTCAGACCGGCACATTGGAATGACTTTGCTTGACAATGTTCTGTGGCATGTACTAAAATTTGAGGTGACCACCACCAAAGCTCAATTGTGAAATGGAATGTCCTTTAAGGCCCTTCCATTGTAGTATATTGAGGGGTTGAAAACCATCTAAAAGCCCATCAGGTTGTATGCAACAGAGAATGACATGAAATGTAAATGTAGATTTTAAATATAAGAAATGTAGTGAGTCACCTCATGCACTATGCACTTTATATATTGTTCAATATCAGCTGTTATGTCCTATACTCTTACAAATGTTATGAATTAAGTATTTATTTGGTCACCTCAAACAAACATTCAAATGAGCAGGCAATATGAACTTGGCATTCTGCTTACACTCCAGTAAACAAGTGTGGATTCATTCTGCATCATGACCTCTGCACCTGCTTTCATTGGATTATCCAACTTCAATTAAAATAATAATTGTTTAGTTTCTTATTACAGTAAGAAAATAAGAATTCTCGGCTTTAATGTATTTTAGTTTGTTCAAAATCAAACTTTTCTTGAGTGGCTTGGCTCACGATTCAGTTCGCTATTAATTTAAGCGCTTAAAGATTCATTAATTTGTAGGAGGTGGTGAGCGTGATGGGTCACACTGACTGACACTAAGAAATAACCTTCACTAGGTACACACAGTACCTTTTAAAACCTGGGGAAGAGAACATCCAGCCTCAGCTGAAATATACCTAAGAATCTTTTTATACCAATCCAAACATCCTACGATAAATTTCGTATTGTTTCTTAAAAAATCACAGTGACTAGAGTATCCAGAGGAACTGATGTTGATAGACAAGGTGTTGCTGCTCTGAATTTGGAATCTTTTATGACTTCAATGAATGAACCATGATTATTGTTAATATTTTCAGTTGCCTGGCAACAGAGAAGCAAACTAGCCATGACTGCACTTTAAAATTGTGCCACCCATTTAAAGTCGTGATGTTTAGGTTTGTGGTCGTGACCAGCCTTGCATAAATTTATTACTAGTAATGATTAGAACTGAGCTAACAGAGAGCTCAGTTTGGATGCTTTAGAACAGTATCTTTGTGAATAATGTTTGATTCCCAACACTTCAGGGAAAGAGAGAAAATGTGTAATCACTTCTCGAATTTCAGTGTAAAAATTTGAACCTGTTCGGATTCACTGCTTTCTAGTTTTGACGCAGAATATACACAGTCATAGCATGTCATTTTCATCTGCTTGAATGGATAGCCGTGTTTCCTATATGTCTGCCATACTGTTGAATGCAGGTGGATTTTTTAATATTATAGAAACTACAATGCAGACACAAGTCATTCAGTCTATTGACACCAATGCTTTTCTTCATGAGTTACCTTCAACAACACGTGACTTCAATTCTTTTGTGGGCTGAATTTCCAAGGGGGAAAGCTCACAATATTCCTTGTTGCCTTAGTAGACAGTCAGCAGACACTATGGAAATGCAGTATGCCATGATCCCAGAGTAGAGTGCCAAATTTATGTCATGATCTGGCTAGGGGCCAGTAACTTCTGTTTTTAAAGTAGAAAAATGTGAGACCAAGGGGAGACTAAGAGACTAAAACAACAAGGTTCCACTGTTTTGAACAAACAACAGAAAACTTTCATGTACAATGTTAGAATAGAAATAAAATTTACAATACATGTACTGCTTATTTCTGTGGCCAAGCGACCATGAGCCCAAAATTGGACATACTAAATTGACCCACAACCAGGGAAATTAGGCCTGTCAGAAAATTGGCCAAACTGCAGCCAGCGGCTTTCAGCTACAAAGAACAGTGGTCCCGCGGGAGCCTGTGCCCCACAACCTGAACCGCCTCCAGAATTTTAATTTTGTTCCCTTTCAGGGGGTAAAAAGGCGGGCCCTGTATAGACTGCTGCTGCACACCGTCCACCTCTTCTCCCTCATACACCATCCGGACACGCCTTGGCGTGCCCATTTGCCACCATGCGGTGGGGATCCCCAGTGGAGGGCTCTCTACGTGGGAGTCCTCCCCCTTTCTCTCGGGGATCTGGGGTGGAGGGTGCTGCATGCAGCAGTCCCCTGCAACTGCAGGTTGCGGTGGTTCACGGACTCCCAGCCCAACTGCTTGTTCTGTGGCGCTGTGGAGTCCGTGGACCACGTGTATATTGGGTGTGGGTGTTTGCACTCCCATTTTAATTTTCTCAAAAACCTCCTCCTCTGCTTTTGGTTGCACTTCAGTCCCTCGCTCCTGATCTTTGGGCACCCGGTACGGAGGAGGGAGGACAGGTCTGAAGACCTCTTCGTGGGTCTGCTCCTGGGCCTGGCCAAACTGGCCATCAACAGGTCCAGGCAGCGGGCCGTGGAGGGGGTCGTTAGGGCCGACTGCCTGCCCCTCTTCCGCGGTTACGTTAGGGCCCGGGTGTCCTTGGAGAAGGAGCACGCGGTGTCCACCAACACCCTGGAGTTGTTCAGGGAGAGGTGGGTGCCGCAGGGAGTGGAGTGCATCATTTCTCCCTCCAACTCTATTTTGATTTAGTCCCTACCCTCCCCTTCACTGTTTGATCACACAGCACTGCCCTTTGATGTGAAGGGCAGTGTTTGTCACTGGCCACTCGGGTGTTTTCCTATCTTCCTGGTGGTGGAAATTGAATAAAGATTCGTACACCTTGTGTCTCTCACTGTGTCTCACATCTGCACACACACACACCATGGGTGCTGAGGAAAAAATAAGCACTACCGCAGTTAGGCGGTAGTGTGGGGGTTAAAATAAAAAAAAAAGAAAAAGAAAGAAAAAAACAAAGAACAGTGGTAACCAAGGCCAAAGAGGTTACCAAAGTTCAAGGGAAACCAGTAACAACCAGTCCGAGAGTTGTGCGTCAGAAAAGTACTGATCAGACGTTCTGGCACCTAAACTGCCTGAGTTTGTGCACTTTACACCTCCTAGCATGACAACAATGAAGGGTGTTACTATGACCCCACTGCACCCCAGCTCATCACCCCGTTGGCCAAAGGCCAGAGAACATTCTGGGAGGTCAGTCTGAGGGAGATTAAAAACGCACACACCTGGAAGCCACCTTCAGCGAAGATGCAGTGAAGACTTAGTGAAGATGCAATAGAGACTCAGCGAACTCAACATGGCCCAACAGTGGAGCTCTGACCATCTGCAGAGAGGGAGAGAGAGAGTGTTAGCGAAGATCTGCCCCAACCTGTGAGACCCACCTCAGAGGAAAGAGATTGCCTGTGTCAGAGAGGAAGGAGATTCCAATGGCCCAGTCATAACATGTGGATCATTGTGGGTAATATGCTTTCTCAGAAAGAGTTAGATAAAGAGTAAATATTGTTGGAATTTGGGAAATGCTCACATGGTGTTTTAATAAGGACTTTATTGTTAATAAAATCAAGCTGGACCACAAACTGAATTCTTTGTCCATCTCACCAACAAGAGCACTTGGGTAAAATGTTTTTAATGCATGAAGTAGTCAAGGTGTTCGTATAACCTCAAGTCGAACCCTATCAACTTTCAACTCTCGGGCATCCAGCTTGAGCCTAATTTAAAAGGACAGCTGTCCTGTGTGATGGCTCGGATTCAAGTGGGTGAAAGTGATTGCAATCACTTGGTTTATGGCCCAAAGTGAGGAGGACGAACAGCCAGGGTTAGTGCAGGGGCAGGGACCTGCAGAAAAGAGAAGCAAAGAAGCTGAATACAGGATTAGAAGACTCACAAAGGGAAGCAAGAGTAGGGTCTGGTACCCACAAGGCAAGAGATAGTGAAAAGGCCCGAGGACCCAAAGTCACAAGGAAGTGAAAAAACACTAATATAGGGTCAGGTGCTCACGAAAGAGAAGTACATTTAAAGGGAAACAATTGGCGAAATGGCACATAGCCCAGATTGGGAGGAGACATTAAGAAACTATCTCCACTAGAAGTGTCCCAGGTGGGTTGACCATTGCAGTGAGAAAATATCGGGTCTAGCACCTGGGGGACATAAATGCTGGGAGGCAGTGGGGAAAGCTGAAGGGAACCTCAGCAAGGTTATAGCGATAGCAGCCGCAAGGAGCACCTGAGAGAGAGAGAATGGGGGAAGGTGAAGCTAAGTGAGGAACTGGAGGAAGTGAAACATGAACTGGAGAAAGTATAAGTCAAAGCAGCAGAGCAGGATCAGAGGAACCAGGCGACATTAGGACAGTTTCACAAGCAGTGCGTGGAGAATATCAGGAGGCACACTGCGTGTTTAGGGTCAGGACACAGTCCAAAAAGCTGTAGATGATCTGACCAAGAAATGGAAAAACCTACAGGTTGTTCTCAGAGCCCTGAACCAGGCAGGCAAAGAAAACTGAGCCTGCGCTATGGACCACACGGAAAGCCAACGTAGGATTGAACAATTAAAGTCCCACCTCTCTATGCAAAAGGGAATGGTGTGAGCATTTGGGACAATAGAATCATATGGGACAGCAACTATGGGGTAGATTTGGAGGAAATGGAAGAACACGCCTGTAGATACACCGAGAGCAACGAAGATTGGGGAACCCCACGTACCTTTCCTGAATGAGGAGATCCTTTGACACCCCACCGGATCTTACCTTGGCCCAATGAGCTCATTGACCACAACCCATTGGGACGGCTAGAACAATAATCCAGTTACTTATACAACCCCATTTAGAGGGGCAATGGGCAGAGATATTACAAATGGTCCCTGTATTTGAGCCCACAGTTGATCCCCAGGTGTTTATCAACAGCACTCACCAACAAAGGATTTTTCACGGGCTGAATGATGTCGAGGAGGTAAGATTAATGCTCATGTGCCTGAGTTCTGCAATCCGCTCTGCTTTATCCAATCCTCAGAATGTGGGAGGAGGAGAGTTGTAAGCCATGAAAACTGAGCGTTGGGCCGAAGGGCCTGTTTCCATACTGTACGGGTTCTATGATTCTAATATAAATTCACCTTCACATTTCATGTCCAGTAACATTCATGGACCCAGGGTTTTCATAGTCCTCTGTCAATATGTCATCAGAGGCTGGCTAAAGGGCTAGAGAAGTTTTCCGACCAGACTGCTTGGTACAGTATGTAGACAATCTCCCCTCACTGACAGAGGACATAGGGATAGGGTTCATTTGACACTTTTAAATGAAATGTTAACACTCCTCACCAGCCCAGGACTAAACGTTAACTTCAAGGAGTTACAGATCATGAGATCCCAGGTCTCCTCCTTGAGAAAGGGGAAGTATGAAGTAGAAGGGAAGCACGTTGAGGCCATTACCAGTTTGCCCCTTCCTCGAGATGTGAGCCCATTGCATTCCTTTCTGGGCTTCATGGGATACTGTTGGAACCACACGGATGGTTTCACCACTAAATCTGTCCTGACCTCCTGTAGAAAAATGCACTGTGGGAATGGGCTAAACAGCACACAAACACACACACACAAAACCCCTCTCAGAACTTCCCTTCACCGTGGAAGTTGCAGTCATGGATACCATACTGGCAGCTGGACTTATCAAGAATGACACAATAAACCTAGACCAGTAGCTTCTGCTTCCTAGATTGCTTACAGCGTGGAAGCAGGCCCTTCAGCCCAACAAGTCCACACCGACCCGCCAAAGCGCAACCCACCCAGACCCATTCCCCTACATTTCACCCCTTCATCTAACACTACGGACAATTCAGCATGGCCAATTCACCTAGACTCTCTCACCAGTAGAGTGGAGCTTCTCTATATGTGAGAAGCACTTGCTAACTGTGTTCTGGACAGTCAATATATTGCCAATATTATCAGCCTCAACCCCCACACCATTCTGATAGGGCACACCCCCAGTCAACTTCTGCTGGATGGCAGGACAAAGGCGGTGCAATCATGCCAAAACCACACAGCACACTGGACCCTAATGTCATAAAATCACAACATTATGGTCAAATGTACCAAAATGAATACCATTCTAAATTAAAATTTGAACTAATGTGGAGAATCCTGTGAGTGTCAGGTAGTGGCAACAAATGTCCCCAAATGACTATTTATGCAAAAGCAATAGGGGGCAAGACCCAAGGGGAACCTGAAGAGAATGGAGAATAGACACTGAAAGGCAGGATGTAGTGTGCAGATCAAGACCAACAGAGATGAAACCCTAATAGTATTAGTTTTGCAGTTCCCCAACAAACTGACAGCTCAGGCAACTCAGCTAGCAGCAGTGGACTACACAGTTAGCCACTCTGAAAAATTTCCCCACCAGCGGATAAGCACTCAGACTTTCTGTATGCCTGCAACAGTCTAACTGACTTTCTTCCTCAGTGGGAAGCTAGATTATTCATCTCAGCAGATAGGAAACCCATTACCGTCTGTACCCTGCTCAAATTTATTCTCCAAACATATCAAGACCGCGAATACCATATCATTAAGCTTAGAGCACACCACCGAACTTACCCAACTGGGAACCCAAGGGCAGATGGACTGGTGAAGCAAGTGCCCACAAACAAGAACCCTAGCAGCCCCCCCTCCCCCATTCCAGAGCAAATGGATTCTATCACTACGAGGCAAACCAAGGTGGAAGGTTGATATGGGCTCAGAGCAGCAATGCTGAATTAAAGTAAGTACAGGACAGAATGATCCCTGCCTCTCATAGCAAGTCAGAAGGCAAGTTAAATACTAAGGACAGGCTGGTTCTCAAAGGTAGACGGTCTGTGGTACCAGTCCAGAACCAAAATCTAGTGATTTGTCAATGCCATGATGTCCAGCGTCATCAAGGGACAGAAGCCACGACTGACAGAATTAACCAATTGTATTGGTGGCCAGAAATGGGAAAAGACGTAAAACATTATGTCCAGCATTTTATCTTCCTGGGCCCAGAACAATCCAGACAGTAAAGCAATAAAGGCATGTTGAGGCATACTATGCCAGTGGCATGATGATGTATTGGCCTACAAATAGACGATGTCAGTCCCCTTCCACACTGTAAAAGCCAATATAACTCTACCCTGGCAATGGACATTTTTAGCAAAGAGGTGTACCCCATTCAAATGAACAAAGCTAAAGTTGCAGCAGACATCTTAATTTTGCACATTTTCCGCAGTATAGGTTCAGACCAAGGAACCCATTTCACATCCCAAGTAATGCAGGCAGTGATGAATATAATTGGTGTCAGCCAAAATTATCAGAAAATTGGCTGAGCTAAAGTAAACAGCAGCCATCAGCTACCATCTACAGATAACCATGGAAACAGTTCAAACAGGTTACAAAAGGTTCAAGGGGAACCAGTTACAATCAGTCTGAGGGTTGTACATTAGAGAAGTGCTAATTCTCTAATGTCTGAGAATGTACACTTTATATCTCCTGGCAACAATGAAAGGTGTTGACACGATCCCATTGGATGATTTGAACCCAGCTCATGACCCCATTGGTCAAAGGTCACAGAACATTCTGGAGGGTCTGGTGCAAAAAGGCGGATAGAAACACTTGGAAGCCACCCCACCATGAAGATGCAGTGAAGACTCAGTGAAGATTTGACGTGGGACAATAGTGGAGCTCTAACCGTCTGGAGATTGAACACCCAGAATTAACAGGTGTATATATTGTAATAGCGTATTGAACACCCTACAACATATGTTGATTAGCAAATGAGATCAAGAGAAATCTCTTGGATTTCTTAGCAACGTTAATTGCACTGTGGGTCTTTATGATGAATTAAAAATTTTCACTTTTCCTGATCTAACCTTGAAATTCCCTCTCAAGAATTGCTCTTTCATGGGATTTCTTGACAGCTATCCTTGCTATGGTCAATCCTCTTCCTTTCCTGGGTCTATGCTCCCTTGGGCTACAATACTCATTCATAAGCATAGTTCCAGTGGTTCACTGAGACAATCCTACCATTGGGATTTTCCCCAAGCTCCAACCTTGCTCAGTTGCATCCAACAAATATCACTTGTGAGCGTTTCAACCCCACTCACATCTGCACTGAAGTAGTAATGCTTTCTGAACCACTCTTTCTTCTACTAAAACTAAATCAGTGACCTTCCCACTTTCGCAGGACATCTTCTGAGTTCTAACTCCATCACTTGGCCCCATACTAATTCCTAGAACTTCTTCATTAAGTTCATGTAGAACACCCAACATGGAGCGGACCTCTGCCTTCCCTGTTTCTTTGTTGAACTGCCATTCAACTACACTTTAATGGCTCTTGAACTGTCCTGGGTGACCTATTGAGAACCTTGAGTAAGTCCTGCCCCTATGACTTTTGAAGAGGTTTCCATGTTATTGATATTTTTAATTAGTCACTCATATCACATTTAGAACACGATATACTTTGAATGCTACTCTTCCACAGAATTCAAATGCCAAGACAAAATAGTGTTAGCAATGGGGTGGAGTTAGGGGCAATGCAGGTAATGCTCAAGGCCAAAATAAAAGAATTTATGGTTTGAAAATGTTCGCAGGATATAATAAAATGAGGGCATTAAAGGATTTGAAGCTTCATTAACTTCTAGAACATTTATAGCATGAAATGTATGCTGGCCATGTCAGTCAACAAAGATCTAACTACACCAAGCCCATTTTCCAGCTCTTGGCCCATATCCCTGGAGGCTATAGAAAGACAAGTCAATATCTACATACTGCTTAAGTGCTACATTCTGGGTCAACTCTTGCAGGTAATGAGTTCCAGATTTCCACCATGGGGTGAAACTACGTTTGCTCAAATTTCCTCTTAAACTTCTTCTACTTACCTTAAATCTATAGCCCCCTGCTTATTGATCCCTCTACTAATGAAAAAGTGCCTTTCTTTTCACCTGTATGCCCCTCATAACCTTTTTCACATATATGTAGTCCCCTCTTAACCTTCTGTGTTCCAAGGATAACAAATACAATCAATCCTTTCCTCATTGTTCAGACCCTCCAGTCCAGGAAACATTCTAATAAATCTATTCTTCACTGTCTTCAGTGCAATCACATCATTCTTCAAGAGTAGTGACTAGGCCTGTATGCAGTACTCTAGTTGGAGCCTACCCAGCATTTTATACAGTTCCAGCTCTTGTATTCTATGCCTTGACTTATTCAGGCACGTATCCCATATATCTTCTTAACCAGCTTACCTTCCTGTCTTGATACTTCCAGGAGCCTGTGGATATGCACATCAATATCCCTCTGATCTTCAATATTTTCCAGGGTCCTACAACTTACTGTATTATGTTAGACCCAAATGTGAAGTAAATCACACTAACCAAGGTTGAATTCCATTTACCACTGTTCAGCCCATCTGACTCTCCATTAATATCCTCTTGCAATTTATGGGTATCCTCCATACTATTTCCAACCCTACCAATTTTCAGGTCATCTGTGAACTTTTTGATTATTATCTCTTACATTTAATTCAAATTCATTTATGTGCATGATAGATAAACAGCAAGGCCCAAGCTCTGAGCCCTGTGGGACTCTACAGGAAACAAACTTCCAGTCACAGGAACATCTATTGTACTATCACACTCTGCTTCTTGCCAATTAGTCAATTTTGGATCCAATGTCTAACTTTGCCGTAGATCTCACAGGTGCTTACTTTCTCAGAACATTATATTCTGAGGTCCTTATCAAAAGTCGTGCTAAAGTCATGTAGGCCAAATCAACTGCATTACACACAAAATACACTTGGTTACCTCCTCAAAAGATTTAAGCAAATTTTTGAAACATGACCTTCTCTTAACTAATCCATATTGACTCTCCCTAATCGAGTTCTGTCTCTCCAAGTACAGATATATTCTATCTCTTGCAATTCTTTCTAATAACTTTCCCATCATTGAAGCTAAACTAACTGGCTTGTAATTTCCTGGTCTATTCCCTCTTCCCTTATTTAACATCAGTATCCTTCAGCTTTCTGGTACCTTTCCCATGGCTAGAGATGATTTGAAGTTTGCTACCAAGGCCTGTGAAATGATCTCCCTCTGTCAAGAGCCTGGGATTAATCACATTCAGGCATGTGGATTTATGCAATTTTAAGATAGCTAAACACTCTAGTGCCTCATTTCTTTATGTGTAAACGTTTAATATTTCATAGTCCTTCACTCTGATGTCTATACCTGTATCATTCTTTACCACTGTGGGGGGGGGGGGGGGAATGACTCTAAATCTACAAGAAACTCAGGAACTACTGTAACCTTAAGGGGCCAAATAGGATTAGAGATCGTATGTTCAGTATTAAAGGTTATTGTAACTTTGTTCCTAATGAAGTTGGGACTGTTTAGCATTGGTGCTGGCTCTTGTTCATATTGATTTGACTGCTTCAGTTTTATGCGACTCCTGCGCAACTTCATTCATAACGTACTGATCGTGGTTGTCTAATTTGTTTAAGGAGACATTAGGCAACATAACATTTGTGCCTCTCGACATCCAGTGTTCTTTGGTCTTGATCCCAACCTTTGTCTTTATGGGACTTCATTTTTGCCCTCTATTCTTGTGATTTCCTCCTCCTTTTCTGACTAAGTTTTATTTGCAAGTAGCTGTTCCAAATTCACTTAAACCAAAATGTGTGTTATCTTAGTAAAATTAGGGTTTCCCCTGTTTAGAACTTTTATTCCCAGTCCACTCATAACATTTTCCATAACTATCCTACATCAAATTGAGTTATGGTCACTATCTCCAAATGCTTCCCGACTGGTACACCTTAAAGATATTTATCGGGGTACAGAACTATCACTTCCCTTGTTGGAATTTCTATGTACTGGCTAAAAAGATTGTTCTGAATGCAACTTAAGAATTTTGCTTCCTCCCCACCTTGCGCGCAAAGGATATCCCAAATAATATTTAGATAGTTGAAATCCACTACCATTAATCCCTTATTATCATACTACTTTGAATTTGGTTATATATTTGATCTTCTGTTTCTGCCTGATGATTTGTGGGTCGATAGTATGCACCCAAGAATGTGTTTACACCTTTTGTGTTTAATTACTTTGATCCATCTGGCATCATTTGATTATCCTTCCAAGATATCATTTCTGTTTACTGTTATAATTCATTCCTTGGTCAATGACATGACCCAACCCCTCCTCAACCCTCTCTCTGTCTGTTGTCTGAATGCTGGATTAGTGGTGCTGGAAGAGCACAGCACTTCAGGCAGCATCCGAGGAGCAGTAAAATCGACGTATCGGGCAAAAGCCCTTCAGGAATAAAGGCAGAGAGCCTGAAGGGTGGAGAGATAAGCTG
>NC_057711.1:64083457-64137623 GCF_004010195.1 Chiloscyllium plagiosum
GTAGGGTGGAAGGTGAGCACCAGGGGCATTCTGTCCTTGTTACGGTTGGAGGGGTGGGGTCTTAGGGCAGAGGTGCAGGATGCGTTGGAGGACATCTTTAACCACGTGGGAAGGGAAATTGCGGTCTCTAAAGAAGGAGGCCATCTAGTGTGTTCTGTGGCGGAACTGGTCCACCTGGGAGCAGATACGGCAGAGGCGGAGGAATTGGGAATACGGGATGGCATTTTTGCAAGAGATGGGGTGGGAAGAGGTGTAATCCAGGTAGCTGTGGGAGTCGGTGGGTTTGTAAAAAATGTCAGTGTCAAGTCGATCGTCATTAATGGAGATAGAGAGGTCCAGGAAGGGGAGGGAGGTGTCAGAGATGGTCCAGGTAAATTTAAGGTCAGTGTGGAATGTGTTGTCTGAATACACCATAACCACGAATATTGAGCTGTCCATCCTGCTAATTTTTCGGCCAAGTCTTGTTCATAACTATGATATCATATTCCACGTATTGTATCTGTGCTCTCGGCTCGTCTATCTTATTCCTCAGGCTCCTTGCATTAAAATTGATTCCATTTAGTCTTAATTCTTCTTTCTTATCAAATCTATATTTCCTCTGCCTTACAGACTCACAACTTTCATTTCCATCTCAGCTTCCCTCCACATTGAACTACTTTTCAGGACCTGTCTCCATAGCCAAAGTTTGCCCCTTTTTCTATGTCATTTAACAAACTTTGGTTCTCCTTTGCATTCACACATAGAATGTTAACCACTCTGCCCTTAGTGAATTCCATCATAGCAATAGACAATATTTTGTGCGTCTTCAGTTTTGCAACAGGTGCTAAGTCGCTTGGTTCTGAGCATATGGCCTTGGGCTATTGTTCTGTTAAAGGCTGACAGTTTTAACAATGAAGTACTTGAAATGTCTTTCCTGACGTCATTAAAACTACTTGTCTTTGACCTCCTACATCTCATGAAACAAGAACAAATATTTCAATAAAACAATTTTCTTCTCTCGTACGTTCTGTAGACCTAGGCTGATCATTGTTCCCAGCACCTTTTTAGAACTCAATCAAAGCTCTGTGAGGTTGAAGTTACTCGGTGTGCTATTTTAATTCATTGGCTAATTTTATCAGTCAAATGTGCTAAAACAATGCTCACATGAATTAACATGTGCACTATAAAAAAGCAAAAGCAAGGATTTCAATCTGTTTTATCTTTCAAATGTCTTTTCTGTCTTATTCTAATAGCTTCATCTCTGGTATTGTTATGGATAAATAAAACATACCAGCTCCCTCTTTTTGAATATGTTTGAATATGCGATTCTTTTACCAGTTGCCCTCCTTTTTCAGTTGGTCATACTTACAAACACACTGGAGCTGAAATTCTATGATCCCATTCTGCCACTGTGACTGGGAATCATGCTCAGTTGCTGACCTGTTTTCCTAATCCCACTGAAGAATCTGGTTTAGAGTGAGGTCAGGTAATTAAACTGAGAACTCCCAGACGGTGAAGGAGATAGAAATTAATTTAAAGAAAAAAACTGTGCTTACGACCAGTGCCATGTAGAAAATACAATTGAGAACAAAGCTCAGTGCAGAAGGTTCAGAAGGGAGGTGAAAAAAAGAAATAATCATAGAGATGTATAGCATGGAAACAGATGCTTCAGTTCAACTCATCCATGCCGACCAGATATCCTAAGTAACTCTCATCCCATTTGCCAGCATTTGGCCCATATCCCTCTATACCCATCCAGATGCCTTTCAAATGTTGTAATTGTACCAGCCTCCATCATTTCCTCTGCCAGCTTATTCCATACACGCACCACCCTCTGTGTGAAAAAGTTGCTCCTTCGGTCCATTTAAAATCTTTCCCCTCTCACCTTAAACCCATGCCCTCTAGTTTTGGACTCCCCCAACCCAGGGAAAAGACCTTGTCTATTTACCCTCTCTATGCCTCTCATGATCTTATAAGCCTCTATAATGTCATCCCTCAGTCTCTAACACTCCAGGGAATGTAGCTCCACTCTATTCATTCTCTCCCTGTAGCTCAAACTCTCTAACCCTGGTAACATCTGTGTAAATTTTTTCTGAACCATTTCAAGCTTCACAACATCCTTCCTGGAGCAGGGAGACCAAAATTGCATGCAGTATTCCAAACGTTGCCAAACCAACGAGATCCGCAACATGACCTCTCAACTCCTATACTCAATGCACTGACCAATAAAGGCAAGCAAACCAAACACCACCTTCACTATCCTATCTAGCTGACACTCCACTTTCAATGAACTATGAATTTACATTCCAAGGTTTCTTTGTTCAGCAACGCTCCCCAGTGTTAAATGTTTAAGTCTTGTCCTGATAAGTCCTAACCTACTTCATTGTCCACTGCACCTCCAATTTTTGTGTTCTCTGCAAACTTACTAACCATACCAACTATGTTCACATCCAAATCATTTATATAACTGATGAAAAGCAGTGAATCCAGCACACCAATAAGAGCAGTGAAAAGGTATTATGAAAAAAGACTGACCTCTAACATACAGGGAAATCCTGAAGTTTATTATAAACACATAAACAGTAAAAAGGCATTAACATAGGAATAGAACTGATAAAGGACCAAAATGGGAATGTACACATGCTGTGAGGAGGCATTTCAGTGGTCTCTGTTAAATGCTTTGCATTTGACTTTATTTGTGAGACAGCGCATGGAGGAAACCCAGTCATGAAGAGAATTTAACATTGATAAAGAGGACGTATTGGATAAACTGTCAACACTTGAAGATGATTGGGTACTATAACTGGATGAGATGCATCCAGGGATACTTGAGGAGGTAAGAGTGGAAATTGCAGAGGCACTGGCAATATTATTTCAATCTTCTTGGACTTAGGGCTGGTTCTGGCAGACTGAAGAATTGCCAACTCAAAATAAAGCCTCAGGTAGTTAGGAATAATGTAATAGCAATGGGATGAAGGACTGGTTTTAAAAAAAATTGTATTAGTATTGCACTTTTCCTGACCAGCGGAATTCTCAAAGCACTTTACAGCTGATGACAACAATAACAATGTATGTTTAGAGAACATCTTTAACTTAAGGGTATACAGGTTAGTTTGATCTTAGTGTGGGATAAAAGGTTGGCATAAAATCAAGGGCCAAAGGGCCTGTACTGTGCTGTACTGTTCAATGTAACATGATACCATACAAAAAAAAGATAAGCCCAGCAATTACAGAGCAATCTACTTAAATTTGGTGGTGGGGAAACTTCTAGAAACAATTATTGAGGATAAGATTAACGGTCGTGTGGGATATAGGTAAAGTAGTGTTACTTCTGCAACTATAATTACTTCTACAAAGTAAATGAACTCACACCAGTGTGTAATTGTTTCAGCCAAGAGTTGAGTCAACAAGAATGGAAACTATGTGGAGGAAATACATAATTGTTTTTGTATTAGCTAAAATTGTATGCAAGAATGAAACATGACTGCAAAACAATGGTAGATATTACAGATGAATAGATAAGATACTGTGAGGGGAGGAAGTTAAGCTAGATATGCCTGTACAAACAGTAGGTATAAACATCTGATTCCCACTTTTACAGAAACACATGAACAAACCCCAATTAAAAGGGTCATAAGGATCAGTATGGTAGGGGAAGGCACAGATGGAGGGAGTAGATAATGGTGAAGAAAGGATATGCCTAACAATGACCCACAGCGGGATGAGGTCAAACGGCCTTGTGAGGCCAGATATAAGCATTTTGTCACAGACAAGGCCGGATAAGGCAAGAGATAAACAGGAGTAATGGGTGCCGGTCTTAGGGAAGTGGAAGGTGTAAACAAGGGAGGAGCAATGAAATAAAAAAAAGAAACCAAATTATATAAATATTGTGTATTAGTTGAATTCAGTGTGTGTGTGTGTCCCTTGCCTTGTAGACAGTGGACATCACACCCTCTTGCAAGAGTAAAATAAAGGACACTAGTGATTCAGATTTTGTCTCAAACTGAAATTATTGAAGTGTGTGAGCTTTGTTTCTCACAATTGGGGGCTCGTCTGGGATGTTTTTCCATCGCTGGGGGGAGTGGCTGGCCTTGGACACTGGGAAAACACGTCCCGTTCCCAATTGAGGAGTGGTCTCGTGTCCTGGTTTGGTCCGCTCCCTTGGGCGACTGGTACAAATCCCACAAGAGAGACATCTGAATCAGACAGTGACAGGAGGTCGATAGACAATACGGCAAAAAGGGGCCAGGCAACTCTGTGCACAGACCAAGGTAAGAAACCTGACTTTTAAGTATTGCCTTGGTGGCCGGGAAAAAGGGTATTTAATCGTTGAGGGACTGGCGAGGGCCCCGGGAAATGGGGGGTAGGCAGAGTAGCTGTCACAGAGTAAAGGAAGAAAAAGTCCCTGTTAACATTCCTCCTGAAAGTCCGTTGGGGAGGATGTTACGGGAATGGACAAGCAATACTTGTACAAGGGCAAAAGATAAAAAGAAAATGATTAAATATTGTTGTTCAGTATGGACCAAAGAACCAATCTTTTGTCCGGCTGTCTTCTGGCCAAAGTATGGTTCAGACGAGGATTGGGTATGTCAGTATTTAGATTTGTATGTGAATAAAAAACAACCCTTTAGTCAAGAGGAGGCGGACTATGCGTCCTGTTGGAAGGGCAATTTGGGAATGATGGTAGTAAAGACAAGGGATTCCCCCTTTGCCCCATCCAGTCCCTGGGATCCTCTTGGCTGTTTGCCGCCCCCACCCCGTACCATAAAATCAGGTTAGGTGAAAATGGGGGAGGAGGAGAGACAGTACCGCAGATCTGAGATACATCTTAAGTCCTATAGGGATGGCCTTGGGGATGGTACTTGGTACTTGAAGTGTTTGAGCTTTGTTTCTCACAGTCATGTGAAAAAATATAGGCTAATTTAAAAGAGAATAGATTGGTACAAGGAAAAGTGTGAGCAAGTGACTTGCTGCAGTCTTTGTAAAAGTAACAGAGAATGTTGATGAGGGGAAAGCTGATGTAATGATGTACATAGGAGAAAGTGAGGTCTGCAGATGCTGGAGATCAGAGCTGAAAATGTGTTGCTGGAACAGCGCAGCAGGTCAGGCAGCATCCAGGGAACAGGAGAATCGACGTTTCGGGCATAAGCCCTTCTTCAGGAAGCCGTTCCTGAAGAAGGGCTTATGCCCGAAACATCGATTCTCCTGTTCCCTGGATGCTGCCTGACCTGCTTGCTGTTCCAGCAACACATTTTCAGATATGATGTACATAGACCACCAAAAGGTTTTTAATACAGCACCACTTAGAGTCATAGAGATGTACAGCACGGAAATAAACCCTCCGGTCCAATTCGCCCATGCTGACTAATATCCTAAACTAATCTAATCCCATATGCCAGCAATTGGGCTATATCCCTCTAAACTCTTCCCATTCATATACCCATCCAAATGCCTTTAGAATGTTGCAATTGTACTAACTTCCACCACTTCCTCTGTCAGCTAATTCCATACACGCACTACCTTCTGTGTGAAAAGGTTGCTCCTTACGTCCCTTTTAATTTTTTTCTCTCTCACTCTAAACCCATGCCCTCTAGTTCTGGACTGCCCCATTCCAGGGAAAAGACTTTGTATATTTATCCTATCCATGCCTCTCATGATTTTATAAACCTCTATAAGGTCACCCCTCAGCCTCCAACACTCCAGGGAAAGCAGCCCATGCCTATTCAGCCTCTCCCTATAGTGCAAATCCTCCAGCGCTGGGAATAACCTTGTAAATCTTTCCTGAACCCTATCACGTTTCACAACATCTTTCCAATAGGAGGGAGACCAGAATTGCACACAATATTTGAAAAGTGGCCCAATCAATATCCTGTACAGCTGCAACATGACCTCCCAACTCCTTTTTGTGATGCTCTGACCAATAAGGGAAAGCATATCAAACACCTTCTTCATCTATCCGTGACTTCACTTTCAAAGAACTATGAACCTGCACTCCAAAGTTTCTTTGTTAGCAACATTCCCAAGGATCTTACCATTAACTGTTTAAGTCCTGTCCTGATTTGCCTTTCCAAAATGCAGCGCCTAAGTAGATATGTGAAAAATGGATAAAAAAGTTCTCAGCAACTTGAATACAAAATTAGCTGAGCATTACAGCTCACAAAGTTTGAAGAGAGGGGATTCAGAAATATAGAGTAAAATATGCTGTCGTTCCAGGCAAGTTAGGTCATAGACTGTCTGTATTCAAAACCAATAACTATTATACTGACAAACTGTGACATGTAAGCTCCTTCTGGATGTGTTGTAGACTCATTGACTCCAGTCATACAGCTTGCACTGTTTCCAAATAAAATACGATTCCCTGGGGCAGCCAGTTACATTTGCATTGCAAAGTGTTCTTTCCAAAAAGTTTAAGTTGTAGGTACAGTATATGTCAGTCAAGGACATTCTAAACTACTACTTCCAACTACATTTGTAAAACACTCTGAACATTCTTCCTTTTCAATTATTATCAAATTCCCTTTTGAAAATTACCATTTGAAATTTGCCAACACTTCCATACACTATATTCCAGAGAAAAACTGTGTGAAAATGCATGGCTCATTTTCCCTTTGTTTCTTATGTCAAAACATTTAAAACACTATCCTCTGGTTACTGATATATACGTTGATAATTTGGAATGCTACTTTTAAATCTTGCCTCAGCCTTTTCTGTTCTAAGAAAAATAATCCAAGCTTCGCTCATCTCTGATGTAACCAAAGTTCCTCACCCCGGTATCAATCTGATAAATCTCCTTTGTATCTTCTGGAGGCTAATTTTTATTTTCATATTTTGTGTTATTTGTATCTTCAGAGTGTGACATTATCACTGCTGTAACGTTATCTTTTCTGGGAGAATTTTCCATCAGACATCTCTTGACCCATATTCTCAGGAGGTCATCAGAAATTATGGAGACTGAGGCAGAATTGGCGTTAAGACCATTACAAAAACCTCCAGTCCCAGTAGCACCAATACTCAGCTGCAAAACTGTAACACAGCAATGAATTATAATATACCCTTTCAAACTTGTTCAAGAGCTGATCAAAGGCCCAAAGACGAGTGCAACAACTAAACCATTCTTTATTTAGTTTCTTCAGTATTTGAAAAGCCGGGAACTTGAAATTTGTCTCCAAATATCTGCAATGATGGGTTATGGAGCTTGGACAGATTTCTGGAAAAATGTTCTGTAGTTGGGAAAGTCTGAGATCGCAGGAGAAACAAAAGAAGCAGAAGCGACAATTAAAAAGTAATGAAGCAGGAATTACGGAAGCCATGATTTTACAGGATTTCAATGGGCATGCTGAGAGGTGGGGCCAAAAAGGGAAAGGATATTGAGCAGATGGATGTAGGGATATAGAGAGGATATTTGAGGACATGGGGATATGAGGAAGATGGTGGATTGTTTGGGGAATATGTTGGGACAAAAAAAGAAAATGGGAAGATGATGGGACATTGGGAAGAATACTTACACCCTCCCCCCACAACCCTGTCAAAAGGTGCCTGACTCTTCAACAGACATTCCCCAAAGTTCACAAACTGATTAACTCAGCAAAGTTACCATACAATGGAGGAACCCACCCACTCTCACAAAATTGTCAAATGCAGTTAAATTTGAATTACCAGGAACAAATTAAATTTCAAGCCTAATGTCATTATAACAGCCATGATGTGGTGGTGCCGGTATTGGATTGGGGTGGACAAGGTCAGAAGTCAGGCGACACCAGGTTATAGTCCAATAGATTTATTTAAAATCACAAGCTTTCGAGCACTGCTCCTTCATCAAGTGGAGTCACCATCTGACAAAGGGGCAACACTCTGAAAGATTATGATTTCAAATAAATTTGTTGGACTATAACTTGGCATTGTTTGACTTCTGACCTCATTAGAAGAGAGCATTGGGTCCCAACATGCCATATCTCCCAACCTGATGAAAGGGACAGGTGGCAGGAATTATTGGAGCAATTAGAAACTGTGGTCCACACACCTCAAGTCTGACCTTCCTAATTCAAATTTGCTGTCAGGAGACAAAATTTCCAGATTGAAAGAGATTATAAGAATGGTTACAAAATCCCTAACATTCACTTCATTGGAAAGTTGCCCTTCCACTTCATGTTATGTAGTTGGAACCTTTTGACACCATCCGATTATTTAGAATAGGGGTGAACACATTGTCTCCCAAAGAGACCATACAGTGCCATTATTAGTCAGAGGAAAAATAACACAAACTGACCACTCTCATTAATGCAAATAGTTAATGGTAGAATCCTATTGAGGATACATCATGAAAATATCAAATGCTGAAGCTATTAAACTGACAGCAAAGAAAGACAAAGCCAATTTGATGTAACCATGTTCTCACATTCTCTGTAAGAAAAAACATATTGGTCATCAAACAACATTGTTATATTGTACATTATTTCATAAATTGTTTTCAATTAAAAGAACACAATGAAATGAATGATGTCAAGATACATCACTGTGCAACTTGACAGTAGAAAGATGAAAATAAAAATTGTATTCTCTTTAGTGCCTTCTCATACTTCTGCTGTAATGAAATAAGATAAATATGATATTGTAACAATCTCTGTGGAGACCAGTAGCTTATAAAGAGAAATTCAAACATCCAGTTACTTGATGAAAGAATAAAATAAGTTTTCAAATATTAAAGTCTTTACTGTAACAAATAGCTGGGGAAAAAATCTACTGACCAAACACTTTTTGTTGATGAGTTACAATTGACACAGCCAAATAAGTGAGAGGTCAACAAAATTATTCTTACTGCCCTCTTCTCTTGTCCATAACTGAAGTGGTTTTAATTTTTTTTAATCTTTGTCTATTTTTTTTAAAAAAGAGACACAATGTGTTTTCCCAAGCTCTGTTTGTGAAGTTCAGTTTATTGCATTCTTTAGTGTTTAAAAAAGAAGGGTTTATTGCAATATTTAACAGCTGGCAGAGGAATGGTTCACAACATACATTCACATAAAACCAAAAATGAAAGATAAGAGGCAAGTTGACAAGTCATATGTTGCACATTGTTTAAAATGATAGTCGGATTAGTTCTGATGAATTAGAGAGTCCAGTGAGTCAGGGTCCAGTTGAGGTTATTTCAGTTGGTTGCGTGCAAAAATCTTGTTCTGTTGGATAGCAGTAACAAGATAGGTCAGAGTTATGAAGGGGAAATTATGCTTGACTAATCTCCTGGAATTTTTTGAGAATGTAGCTCTGAAGATGGACAAGGGAGATCCAGTGGATGTAGTGTACCTGGACTTTCAGAAAGCCTTTGATAAAGTCACACATTGGAGGTTAGTGAGCGAAATTAGGGCACATGGTATTGGGGGCAAAGTACTGATTTGGATTGAAAATTGGTTGGCTGACAGGAAACAAAGAGTAGTTATAAACGGCTCCCTTTCAGAATGGCAGGCGGTGACCAGTGGGGTACCGCAGGGATCAGTGCTGGGACCGCAGCTTTTTACAATATATATTAATGATATAGAAGATGGTATTAATAGTAACACTAGCAAATTTGCTGATGATACAAAGCTGGGTGGCAGGGTGAAATGTGAGGAGGATGTTAGGAGATTATAGGGTGACCTGGACAGGTTAGGTGAGTGGACAGATGCATGGCAGATGCAGTTTAATGTGGATAAACGTATGGTTATCCACTTTGGTGGCAAGAACAGGAAGGCAGATTACTACCTAAATGGAGTCAAGTTAGGTAAAGTGGCAGTACAAAGAGATCTGGGTATTCTTGTACACCAGTCAATGAAGGCAAGCATGCAGGTACAGCAGGTAGTGAAGAAAGCTAATAGCATGCTGGCCTTCATAACAAGAGGGATTGAATATAGAAGCAAAGAGGTTCTTCTGCAGCTGTACAGGGCTCTGATGAGACCGCACCTGGAATATTGTGTGCAGTTCTGGTCTCCAAATTTAAGGAAAGACATTCTGGTTATTGAGGGAGTGCAGCGTAGGTTCACGAGGTCAATTCCTGGAATGGCTGGACTATCTTATGTTGAAAGATTGGAGCGACTGGGCTTGTATACCTTTGAGCTTAGAAGACTGAGAGGTGATCTGATTGAGACATATAAGATTATTAAAGAATTGGACACTCTGGAGGCAGGAAACATGTTTCCGCTGATGGGTGAGTCCCGAACCAGAGGACACAGCTTAAAAATAAGGGGTAGGCCATTTAGGACAGAGATGAGGAGAAACCTCTTCACCCAGCAAGTGGTGGGTGTGTGGAATGCTCTGCCCCAGAAGGCAGTGGAGGCCGAGTCTCTGGATTCGTTTAAGAAAGAGTTGGATAGAGCTCTCAAGGATAGTGGAATCAAGGGTTATGGAGGTAAGGCAGGAACAGGATACTGATTAAGGATGATCAGCCATGATCATAATGAATGGTGGTGCAGGCTCGAAGGGGAGAATGGCCTACTCCTGCACCTATTGTCTAAAACTGATGCAGTTGCATTTCTGTTGAAGGTATAGTAAACATAATCTAGGAATTGGATGACTTCAGAGGCAAAACATAGGTTGTATTCCAGTAATCAGACTTTTGAGAGATATTGAAATCAGAAGCAGGAGTTTATCCAAGCTTGGTCTTCTTAGTCTTCTAGTGTTACAGGCAAACTGAGAAACAGAGTTAAAGCTGAATAGTAAAATGTGATTAAACAAACCAGCAATTTCAGTCACATGACTGGTCCTTTCAGTTGAGATATTTACCCTGTCAGAATCAGATAACTGCAGTCAAGCAGTAAATGGTTCTCTTCTGTACTCTGCTGAGGTAGTTTGGATGACAAACAAGCTTTCTGTCAGCTGACCTTGTAAAAGCTGCTATCTGTTTCACATATTCATTGATTTCGAGGGAAGGCTGTAACTTGATCTGAAAAATGGCTTCTTCTGCCCTTTCCACATTGCAATGTGAAATAGATTAACCACAGATTCCACTAGAAATGCTTCCCAGGTATCCTTGGCTCAAGCTCACTACCATCTCGTAAGTAAATGGACCATTTACAGCATGAATATTTACTACTTGGTACACCTTTCTGGAACTTTGGAAGATCATTATCAAAACTCAGAGATGGTTCCCTTCATCTCCCAGTGTAAATGCCTTGCATCTTCTCAGTACAATAATCTAAGCCTTCCTTTGATCGCAAACTAATCTCTCAGGCAGACTTCAGAGAAGGTCATTCCATCAGTCACCCTAACTTTAAAGCCATTTTTGCAAAATGTAATAATCCTATAAACCTCATGATTGTAACAGATGTACTTGCAAAGATTGAACTTGCAAAGATTGACTAACCTTTAACAGCACTTGTTCCTTAACCTGTTGGAGGGGAGCACAGCAGGGTTATTTAAACCTTTTTGAACACCAGGACTCATTTAAATAGAACAGGTAGGCTGCCCATCGCACACAGATCTCCCATTGGAGCTTCTTAGATCCAGGTTGCCAAAATATCCACAGGCAAGAGATGACGTAAACTTTAGGAGAAGATGAGAATGGGATTGTGATCAGGGGATATATCTAGGCGAACAGTAGTGCGATAGGGCCCTGAATTAAATTTACCTTTTGAAGCTCTCAATTGAGTCAAATGGGCACCCCAGTTACCTATTAAATGAAGGGCCATAAGATGATGGCTTGCCAGAAAACCAGTGGAAGTCCAAGTCGAATGCTATCAAATTTTAACAAAAGCAAAATGATTCAGATGATGGACATCTGAAATAAATATAGAACATGCAGAAAAAAGCCAGCAATTCCAACAGCTTCCATGAAGATGGTGAAATAGTTCCTTTCAGGTGTAACCTGACTCCTCTTGGGGCAGCACGGTGGCTCAGTGGTTAGCAGTGCTGCCTCACAGCACCAGGAACCCAGGTTCAATTCCAACTGGCTGTGAGGAGTTTGCACATTCTCCCCATGTCTGCATGGGTTTCCTCCGGGTGCTCAGGTTTCATCTCACAGTCCAAAGATGTGCAGGTCAGGTGAATTGGCCATTCTAAATTGCCCATAGTGTTCTGTGCATTAGTCAGAGGGAGGTGGGTCTGGGTGGGTTGCTCTTCGGAGGGTCGGTGTGGGTTTGTTGGGCCGAAGGGCCTGTTTCCACACTGTAGGTAATCTAACCTACTGTCTTCAGAATTAGAGAGGTGGAAATGTGAGGGGTTGTAAACCATTGAAAAAGGAGCTAGAAGGAAAGGAAGGGTTGAGGAAAAGTTGGAGGCGAAGGGAGATTAAAAGTGAAAGGTGTTATAGAACAAAAGGCAAAAGGACTGTTAGTCGTTGTAGAGGCAGGACAAAGCAGAGATCCAGTGTAAATGTTAATAGCAGAATAAAGGTTAGCTCAGATTGAAAGCAAATGTATGAAAAGAAAGTACAGACACTGGGAGGAATAAAAGTATATCAAAATGGAGTTCATAGTCTGTTGGGTTTGTGTTGGGTGTAAGGAATTAATTTTCCATCAAGAGATTATGGGGTCAAATAGTACCAGAGCTTACTCGTTTGTTCAGTGGAGATGGTAGCTAGGTCATGGATAAGCACTGCTGACAACCTGACAAGAAAATGAAGATAGAATGTCATGTGCATATAGGTTTTTTGAACAAGTTATTTTTATTCAATCTAAATTTGAATTCATAAAACTGCACAGAAATGGCATTAACTGTGCAATAGAAATATTAACATAAAAGCCTTGAATGATGTCGTTTTGTAACCTATTTTCAATGGCCCATTATTTTCTACTCATTTTATTTCTTCGTGAAGAAATTATACATTGAAGTACATCTGCCATGTTGAATGTACAATTGTATGAGAATATTAAGAGTGTGGTTTCTACCCAGCTAATGCACTTTTTATTAGACACTATTTAATTATTCTATTTATCTTGGGCTGTGAAAAATGTCTAGTCTTTTGAATTGTTTTATGGAAAAGAAATAACTAGCATAACAATCTCATGCAGTGTATTGCTGCTTTTAGTGTGTGGATAAATCTGTGTGACATTTCTCATAATAACCAGTCTGAATGAAAATCCAATTTTAATGTGGTCCTTTAATTTTGGAATGATGTCAACTCAACTGCCACCTAGATACTGTTTCTGTATTTAGCAAAATGAAGCCTCTGTGAGTGATATATTTATAAACGCAGAGAAAAGTAGGCTACCATTAAGCATAACAGAAAATAAGAAGTATTTGACAAAGAGAAGTAGGAAATTATAATGCCTCAGTTAAAATACAAGACATTTCCTTAAATCCAATGTTCTGATGTAAATACTTTTATCAGCTAAACACATCATAAAAGCTGTAAGTTAAAACCTGAAGTCACTTTTAACATTGAACCATTATGATAACTTCCTAACTTATGGAAGATCTCCTCTGGTCAATGAAATGTCATTAATAATCATAGGTTGATGAGTACAATGATTTACAGTATATGGATTATTCTCTAATTTCTCTCATTAGATAGTATGGTCCCAGATATAATCACAGGCTGTACACTCAAACATGTTCCAGTGTGGTCTGGAACTCATACCAAAATGCTACAGCAGCACAATGGCACCAATTCTTTACTGTTGCAGCAAATGAATGATTCATTGGGACATTAAAATTACTATGTAATTTAAGAAAGCGTACCAACAAGAAGTGAATTGTAAAAGTTTTGGTAACAAGGTAAGTTCCATTTCTATTAGTAAACAAACCTAATTAAATATCATGTGAAGCCTATTAACAAAAAAAATCAACCTGCAAGATATAGTAAGGCACCAAATTTACAACACACCCAATGTTTATTAATGCTTATCATCCAGGTGAGCAGTTATCCACCCTGCCCTCCCTCTACATTTGTGTGTTCCCCTTTTCTTTAAGTGTCTATTTAACTTTTCCTTCATGCTATACAACATTCAAAACCTGACCAAAGTTGATGCATAGCTCTATTGAATTATCAAAGCTATTACTGAACAATGATGAATGGCCTTTGCCCGAAGCGTCGATTCTCCTGCTCTTCAGATGCTGCCTGACCTGCTGTGCCTTTCTAGCACCAGACTCTCGACTCTATTATTGAACAAGGCCCATTTTGTTAAAGACCATCTTGAGCAATTCACAACCATAGGAAAGTACTGATTGTTGGCAAGTACACTCTGTTTAGTGGAATTATTGCTATGGAAATGTGCCATTTCATAATAACTGACAACTGAATGAAAACTCCATTTTCATCCTCACAAGCCTGGTTACTTCAGCCTAAGTATAGCTCACACCCACAATCTGCACAGTGCTAGACAATCAATTCGGTTGATCCTCTCTATTCTCTATATCTCTCCCCCTCTCTCAGATTTTGAAGATTGATAATTGAGGCAACCTTCAACACAGTAGATTACAAAAGGAAAGATGCAAACAAACCCTGTGACAGAAAAGAATTGGTGGGAGAAAGTAGCTTTAATGTTCCTGCTGACAAGGAAGGAGTCATGCATTTCCACTGAGCCCTCTGAATCAAGTAATCTATTTCAATTATTTTCATATATTGACCTTTCATTAATTAATTAATGACATTAACCAAATTAAACCTACAACTGTTAATGACATTTCATTGACCAGAGGAGATCTTCTGTAAAATTAGGAAGCTACCGTCATAGTTCAATGTTAAAAGTGACTTCAGGTTTTAATTTACAGCTTTTATGACGAGTATGAAACAGAAATAAAAGGAGTACAACCAATGCAAAAGACATAATGTTAACTGCCCATTTTGATCTATAGTCATGAAGCGTTTTAAGTGAATATGTGCAGCCCAGTTGTGTCCTCAGTGACCTTTTAAAAATGCATGCAAACTCTTGGTTCTAAGTTGTTAAACTACTTGTCTAACATGATGAAGAGAATTTTTCTTTAATTAAAACTTAGGTTGACCAAAGAAATTGGGTTGGATGCTGTTCTCCCCTACCAATGGGTTTGAATCAGGGGCTTTTAAAATCCAGTCAGCAGCCTGCCCACCGTTTACCCACACACCCAAACCTCTCTGAACTTTTACATCAGGCAGGGGTGGTCTCAGATAGCCTGCCTATCTTAGGCTTCATGGGACTGTAAACTAGACACTAATCAGTCACTGTAAGAATCTTATTCCATTGCTGCCTGTACCTTACCTAAGGTAGGGCAATATCCAGAGATAGAGCTCACATGATCAGAGAAAGTACCTGGCAGTTTTGGCAGTGAGGCCTGGCAAAGGGAGACACATCCTATGGGGACTACCCAACCTATCCGAGGCCTTCCCAAGGTTACTCCCCTCCTTAACACTCTTTTCTTGTCCTTTTGAAACCTGCTGTGTATCTCCCATAATCAACACTTCTTCCCTTACCTGTCTGTCCAGGCTCTTCAACATTGGGGACTAATTATACAATCGACAGTATCACAGCATTCAGCTAATTGACTGGTAGTTCTCTGAGGTAGGACTCAAGTAAAGGGCAGAACTTCACAGTCAAGGATTTTGATGCTGCTCCCAATGGTGATTTGATGTTGGGCAGTTTTTGAGATTATTTATGAACTTGCCCCAGCTTTGACCAGGGATCATGTGGAACTAGTACTATGATAGCCTATCACAAACTCTGTTGTTTGCAAACTTGGTGTCATATTTTATCTTGAGGAGAGCTCAAATGCAGAAATTTAGAATTTTCAATGAATTCTCTGCCGAGCCTCTAACTATCTAGCCTCCAGAAAAGGGAGTCACAGAGAATGCTGGAGATTTGCAAGTAGGATGTTTTGCAAATTTCTTCCTGACCTGAAATTACCTGCTCCTCTATGTACAGTAAACTGAACTGTTCATACATGTTGTGTGACTTAGATTAATTCAGTGATATTTGCATTGGGTTTAAACTTTTAAATTTACATCCTGTTGTGGAGTGGAAATCATTGAAGCAACAGGGGTGTAGGAGCTCTTGGTTAATCTTAGGATGTTGTATTTGCAATGTTTACTGTAGTGTTTAAATGCAGTTATTTTTATGAGATGTATTTTCCATATTTCATACTAATCCATTGACTTAATAGTATGAACCCACAAACTTTGCATAGATCATGACTAAGAGATAAAGAAAGCTGACATCCAAAGGAGGTTTAAATGTCAGGCTACTCTTGATCATCAGTAAAGTGATGGAAGGTGTCATCACAGTGCAATCAGGCAGGACCTGCTGAGCAACAAACTGCTCCCTGACATGAGGGCCACTTAACTCCTGAACTCATTACAGCCTTGGTTCAATCATAACAATAGAGCTGCATCTCAGAAGAAAGGTTCGAGTGACAGCCTTGACATCAAAGCTGCATTCGACCGAGTGTGGTATCAAGGAGCCCTAGCAAAACTGGAATCAATGGGTATCTGGACAAACTCTCCATTGGTTGCAGTCATACTTGGCACATAGGAAGATGATTGTAGTTGTTGGAAGTTAGTCATCTCAGCTCCAGGACATCTCTGCAGGAGTCCCTCAGGTTCATGTTCTGGACTGAATCATTTTCAGCTGCTTCATCAATGACCTTCCCTACATCATATAGTCAGAAGTGGGAATGTTCACTTGATTGCGCAATGTTCAGCGCCATTCGTGGTTCCCCAGATACTGAAGCAGTCCATGTTCAAACAAACAATATTCAGGTTTAGGCTGATAGGTAGCAAGTAACATTCACATCACACAAATGCCAAGCAATGACTATTTCCAATAATAGGCAAGCTAACCCTCACCCCTTGACACTCAATAGTGTTACAATTATTGAATTCCCCATTCTCAACATTCTGGAGGTTACTGTTGAACAGCAACTCAACTAGACTCACAATGACTACAAAAGCAGATCACAGGCTAAGAATCCTATAATGAGTATCTCACTTCCTGACTCCAAAAGCCTGGCCCCATCTACAAGGCTCAAGTGAGGAGTGTGATGAAATACTGCCCATTTGCCTGGATGGTTGCAACTCCAACCAGACTCAAGAAGCTTCTCACTATCCAGGAAAAAGATGCCCACTTGATTGACACCACACCCACAATCATTCATTCCCTCCATCACTGATGCTTAGTAGTACCTCTGTACATCATCTGCTAGATTCACTGTAGATATTCACCAAAGATCCTTAGACAGCACTTTCCACATCCCTGACCAATCCCATCTACATGGATAACAGCAGCATAGGAACATCACTACCTGCAAGTTTCTCTCTAAACCACTCACTATCCTGAATTGGAAATATATCATCTTTTCTTCAGTGTTGCTGAATCAAGATCCTGAAATTCCTTCCCTTGTGAGTCTACCTACAGCACATGGTCTGCAGCTATTCAAGAAGACAGCTCACAACCACATTTCCAAAGGAAACTAGGGACGGGCAATAAATGCCAGTGATGTCCATGTCCCATAAGTGAATTTTAAAAAAAGGCAGAGGTGGCATAACTACAGCAAGCCAGACAGTATATTAGTGTTACAAGTGCATTATTCAAAATATCCTGCTTTATTAAAAAAAATGAATGAGCTACCAATTGCAGTTACAAGTTATGCAATTAACCAATACAAATGGTAACAAAGAAAACTTTCATTCATTAACAAAAATATGTGTTAATTCGAGTCGGTTTCATTTGTGTACACAATACATACACAGTCTTTAAATCATGTAGGTCAGTCACACTGTACAATTGCATATTATTGTTGGCTGTTCCTTTGGTACCTTCTTGTACTGCGATTGATATTCCTTCTCTGGGGAGTGTCATTCCTTGAGCACATGCTGTTGCTGTGCTAGCTATTGTTACTGATCCATTTCTGGATTCGTCTCGCCCTCTCATCCACTTTAAAATGATAATTACCAGGACTACATTGATTATCAGAATCTTTTATCATCTATTCAGCAGTCAACGGCTGAATGGCCTGCCCTCTGAAGATCCTTAGCTTGCTGTGGTGTTCGAAGCACCCTGAGCATTATATTATCTGGGCCTCCCTTGTCAGTAAGGTTGAGGGAGATGTTCCAGATAAAGAATGATCAATAAAATCCTCAACAGCCGAGCAAACAGCTTGGGCCAGCTGCCACAAGGCACAGTGAGGAAAGACCATCATCTAAGGTCTTTCTGTCAAAGTTAAAAGGGGGTCTGTTCAGTTATTAGACCCTCCTGGTGCCTCAAAAATATGTAAAAATAGTCTTGTACAATAAAGAAATACCTTGGGTTTGTTTGCTGGATTGAGTCAAACTCCAATGTTTATTTGTTTCTTCATATGCTACTGTACAGAACCGAACTAACGCTGCATAGAGTCATAGAGATGTACAGCATGGAAACAGACCCTTCGGTTCAACCCGTCCATGCTGACAAGGTATCTCAACCCAATCTAGTCCCACCTGCCAGCGCCCGGCCCATATCCCTCCAAACCCTTCCTATTCATATACCCATCCAAATGCCGCTTAGATGTTGCAATTGTACCAGCCGCATGAATATAAAAATATTTTTATAAATAAAGTATACATTTAAAGTTTTTAAAAAAGATGGAGGAGGGCTGCAGCCAAAATGGCTGTAAAGGTAAAAGAATGTTGTCATGGGATTAAGTTGCAGTTGTCATGCTGCTTCAGACTCTGGGATCTCGTGCTTTTTGTTTAGTGATGATGATTGTTCTAAGTTCCACACTTTCTATAATCTTGATATTACTTGTTACTATTGGGATGGTACTAATGTCTTCCACCATAAAATCTGAGGCAAAATATTGATTTTGTACATCCACCTTCCTGTCTAACTCCCTTGTGTCATCATGGATTAACAATCACTTTCATTACTCTTTTCACTTTTATATACCGAGAGAAGCTTTTGCTCAGTGGTTAGCACTGCTGCCTCACAGTGCTAGGGTCCCAGGTTTGATTTCAGCCTCAGGTGACTGTCTGCGTGGAGTTTGCACATTTTCCCTGTGTCTGCGTGGGCTGCCAGTGGGTGCTTCAGTTTCCGCCCACAATCCAAAGATGTGCAGGTTAGGTGCATTGGTCAGGGGTAAAATGTAGAGTAATGGGATAGGGAACTGGTCTGGGTGGGTTGCTCTTCAGAGAGTCGGTGTATTCTTGTTGGGCTGAAGGGCCTCTTCCCACACTGTCGGGATTCTATGATATTCTGCGCTTGTTTTCTTAAATAATTTGCCTTTGCTCTTTTTATAACTTTTTTGGAACTCTTTGCTGATCTTTAAAAGTTTCCTAATCTTCCATTCTGCCACTGGCCTTTGCAATGTGGTATGTCTTCGTTTTTGTCTTCATGTCATCTTTAATGCATTAATTACCACAGATGTTTTCTCTCCTTCTTACAATTTTTCTTCCTCTCTGGAATATATTTTTGTTGGAAATAATTGAATATCTCTTTAAACTAGCTACCATTGTTTATGAACTGTCCTACCTTATAATGTTCCTGACTAGTCCACCAGGCCAAATATTTCCTAATGTCAATGTTGTATGGTGCAGAGTAATTTGTCAGAATCATTCGCTGACGTCTCTTCAGCAGCCATCTTTATCAACTTGCTTTGCTTCCATCGAGCTAAACATGAGCATGCAAAATGGCTTAGCTTCTTGCATTTGAGAAGTGCTTTCCCAAAGTTTTCTTTCTTTTATGTGATGTTCTCTATAATATTTGCCCTCTGTAATATACCTTCTGGCATTAATCTTTCTGCTGGCTCTTCTGAAAATATTTCTTCCTTTATCTTCAAAATATTTTTTCCTTTCTTCCAATCTGTTGTTTTCAGTTGGCCTGGAATGTCTCTCAGCATAATGCAAAGCCTCATTTGTTCTCCCATTAATCTGTACTAGCTGACATCTATAAATTTCCTAAGAGTCTGCAGAAATGTGCTGTCACGGCAGGATTGCATAAGTCTAAAGCAATCCTACCTCTGATGCGTTCAGTCCTCCGAACTCTCAGGATTCAGTTAGTATCAGTACAGTCATATACTGATCAATTGTCTCCTTTTTCAATTGAGCTCTGTTGTTGAGTACATGCTGTTCATTACTAGCATCAATATGGGTTTCTGATGAATGTCCTCAAAATTTTCAAATTCTCCTCACTATACACCTTGTAGCACATTTGCCTTATCAGTGATAGCAAGGTTGTGGCTCTTATTTAAAAAGAAAGATTCTGTTGCTATTCCACAGTCTTGCTACTGAGAGTGGGGAGAATATAATTATGTTTCATATCTCCCTTCATTGTCACAGCATCAGGGAATGAAAAATACACTGTGACTTTGAATACTTGGTGAATTAAAGTTGAAATTTTTAATGACTTCTTCCTTTCTATTTCTTTTAGTAAATGTGTCTATTACAGGTCTGAAAATTCACCTGTTTTCAGCTGCACCAGTCTAACATCATGATTCAAGCGATGTGTTTAATTACTGTCCCAGACTAAACACATAGGCAGTTACAGCAGAGATAGCTGTCACGTGACTACAGCAAACCAGTCAGTACACTAGGGGTACAATTATATTTCTCTAAACAACTAGTACAATCTATAACACTCCACGGCTTTGACAATTCTGTCACCCTGTAAATTATAGAGCCTTCTCCACTATTTGTTGGCTGTCCTCTGGAAGTAAATGAAAATATTTGCTCAAGTCGCCCTGGTACCAGTTGCATACTTACTTGTCACTTCTTTGGACAGTAGTTTAGTTTTGGTTTACTTTTCAGCAAGGTTAATGTATACAATGCACAAAATGATTAGTCATCCAGTGTGACTAATTTTGTCCCATTATCCAATGAGTAGAGTTCACATTACATCCATTAATTAGACATTGCCAATTGTAAAATATGTCCTCAAAGCTCTTACCCACAAACGAGCTTACCCACATTTAACCACAGAATGGTTGGTTCTATGATTGCAAAGTGCTCATTTAAATGCAGCGCAGATTATGCAGTAAGATTACATTAAAACAATACGGGTGTACTTTCATTGTCATTCTAACTATGAAATTACTTCCTCCTAAGCCAGAATTTTCATTCTAATATCATGACTTCTTCTCTATGACTATGTTTCACATCCTAGAATCTAGCTGCCTGTAGATCTTTAATTGCTTTCATTTCTGTTCCTAGTCAGCAAAGACCGACTGCTCTGACCAAAACAAAATGAGTAAATCAGCAATTAGTTTTTAAATTTATTCATGTTGTGGCATATGGGCATTACTGGCTGGTCAGCATTTATTGCTTGTCCCTAGATGTCCTTGAGAAGGTGGTGGAGAGCTCCTTCTTGAACCGTTACAGTCCACCTGTTGTGGGTTGACCCACAATGCCATTAGGGAGGGAATTCCAGGATTTTGACCTAGCAACAGTGAAGGAACACCAATATATTTCCAAGTCAGGATGGTGAGTGGTTTGGAGGGGAACTTGAAAGTGTTGTATTCCCAAATACCTGCTGCCCTTGTTCTCCTAGATGGAAGTGGTCGTGAGTTTGGAAGGTACTGTCTGATGATCTTTGGTGAATTTCTGCAGTGCATCTTGTCGATAGTACACACTGCTGCTACTGACCGTCAGTGATGGAAGGAGTGAATGGTTGTGGATGCAGTGCCATTCAAGGGGGCTGCTTTGTCCTGGATGGTGTCAAGCTTCTTGAGTGTGGTTGTTGTTGCACTCATCCAGACTAGTGGGGAGTATTCCATCACACTCCTGACTTGTGCCTTGTAGATGATGGACAGGTTTTGGATTTCTAGCCTCTGACCTGCTCTTGTAGCCACTGTATTTATGTGGTGAGCCCAGTTGAGTTTCTGATCAATGGTAACTTCCAAGATGTTGATCGTGGGGGACTTCAGTGATGGTAACACTATTGAATATTAAAGGGCGGTGGTTAGACTGTCTCTTGTTGGTGATGGTCATTGTCTGGCATTTGTCTGGCACAAACATTACTTGCCACTCATCAGCCTGGATATTGTTCAAATCATGTTGCATTTGGACACATACTGCTTCAGTATCTGAGGAGTGGCGAATGGTGCTGAATATTGTGTAATCATCGGTGAACATCCCCACTTCTGACCTCACGATGGAGGGAAGGTTATTGATGAAGCAGCTGAAGATGGTTGGGCTTAGGACACTAACCTGCGGGACTCCTGCAGAGATATCCTGGAGCTGAGATGACTGATGTCCAGTAAACACAATCAACTTCCAGTATGCCAGATATGACTCCAACCAGCACAGATATCCATTGCCCCCTGATATTCATTGATTCCAGTTTTACTAAGACTCCTTGATGCCACATTCAATTGAATGCAGCCTAGATGCCATGGGCTGTCACTCTCATCTCTCCTTTGGAATTTAGTTTCTCTGGTCCATTTTTGAACCAAGGCTATAATAAGGTCCAGGGCTGAGTGGCCATGGTGGAACCCAAACTGAGCAGATTATGGCTGAGCAGGTGTTATTTGATAGCATGTTGATGACACCTTCCATCACTTTACTAATGATTGAGAGTAGGCTGATGGGTTGGTAATTGGCTGGCTTGGATTTGTCCTGCTTTTCATGTACAGGATGTACTTGGGCAATTTTCCACTTTGTTGGGTAGATACCAGTGTTGTTACTGTACTAGAACAGCATGGCTTAGGGGAGCAGCAAATTCTTCAGTATTATTGCCAGAATATTGTCAGGGTGCATAGTCTTTGCAGTATCTGGTGTCTCCAACCGTTTCTTGATATCACATGGATTGAATCGAATTGGCCGAAGACTGTTATCTGTAATGCTGGGACACTGGAGGAGGCCACGTTGGATCATCCAGTCGGCACTTTTGGCTAAAGATTGCTGTACATGCTTCAGCATTATCTTTTGCAGTAATGTGCTGGGCTCTTCCATCATAGAGGATCGAGATATTTGTGGAGCCTCCTCTTCCACATTCACAACCATTCATGACTGGATGTGGCACGGCTGCAGAGCTGATCTATTGGTTTTGGGATTGCTTAGCTCTGACTATCACTTGCTGCTTATATTATTTGACATGCAAGTAGTCATGTTGGTGGCTTCACCAAGTTGACACCTCACCTTCAGGTATGCCTGGTGCTGCTCCTGACATGCCCTCCTGCACTCTCCATTAAACCAAGGTTGATCACCTGGCTTGATGGTAATGATTGAGTGGGGGATATGCCAGGCCTTGAGTTTACAGATTGTGTTGGAGTACAAGTCTGCTGCTGTTGATGGCTCATAGTACCTCATGGATGCCCAGTATTGAGTTGCTAAAGCTATTTAAAGTCTGCCTCATTTAGCATGGTGATAGTGCCACATAACACAATGGAGATTATTTTCAGTGTGAAGGTGGGACATCATCTCCACAAGGATTGTGCGGTGGTCACTCTTACTGATATTGTCATGGACAGATGCATGTGCAAATGGAGATGGGTAAGGATGAGGTTGAGTGTGTTTTTCCCTCTTATTGATTCTGTCACCAACTGCTGCATACTCAGTCTAGCAGCTATGTCTTTTAGGACCTGACAAGTTCAATCAGTAGTTCTGCTTCTGACCCATGGTTGGTGCTGGACATTGAAATCCCCTATCCAGAGTACATTTTGTGCCCTTGCTATCCTCAGTGCTTCTTCCAAGCATTGCTCAACATGGAGAAGTACTGATACATCAGCTGAGGGAGGAAGGTACATGGTAATCAGCAGGATGTTTCTTTGCCCATGTTTAATCTGAGGCCATGGGACTTCATGGCGTCCGGAGTCAATGTTGAGGTCTCCCAAGCAACTCCCTCCCAACTGTATACCACTGTGCCGCCACCTCTGCTGGGTCTACCCTGCTGATGAGACAGGACATATCCAGGGATGGTGATGGTGGTGTCTGCAACATTATTACAACATGCAAAAATGGGAGGAAAGTACTGAACATAACTTGCAAAATGAGAATGATGTTTAAATTATAGTCAATGTGAAACAAATGAAAGCATAGACATTTCTGGGTCAGGAGAAATTAAGGATGAGGATGATCTAGATGAAAGTGATACTGATTTAACAATTGGACTACTGAAGAAATACATTCTAAAACAATTGGTATTCTACTAGTTAGTGTCACAGTATGTATTCTGGTACGAAATAGCAGCAGTCTGACAAGAGGAGATGTTTCACTGGAACTATACCTTAGTGATTGTTGCTGTTGGTAATTTAAATTCTGCTGAGAAACCAATCTCTAGAGAAATACTTTACATTGTTGGAAAGTTTATCAGAAATCACTTGGTACTGAATTATTAATACAAACTGCAAAATATCACCTATTTAAGATAGGAAGTGTTTCTTGTCTTAGCAAATATCCGCTTCTAGACAGTTTCCTAGGAGATGAAGAGTGTGGTGCTAGAAAAGCACAGCTGCTCAGGCAACATCCTGATGAAGAGCTTATGATCAAAACATCGATTCTCCTGCTCCTCGGATGCTGCCTGACCAGCTGTACTTTTCCAGCACCACAATCTTCAACTCTGATCATCAGCATCTGTAGTCCTTACTTTCTCCTAGTTTTCTAGGAGTTATCTCTGTTGGATTTGAAAAATAAAACAATGTGCTGGGTACAATAGCTAATCAGATTTTAGACATAGGAAAACATTGATGTGCAAAATTCAGGTAAGAAGAATCTTTACTTTGTAGAGAAGTCATGCTCAATTTCATGAATAATACTGTCAGCTGTTCATCATGAAATCCTAACTGACAGTAAAAAATGTTTGTGATTCTTCTATAATAACAAGTATTGAAATCTTCTGTTCATAGCTCCACACCAGGTTAAACCTGCTCTTCCCAGACTTGGGGGAGGACGAGGGTGCAACAGCAACAGGAATGCCACTGCCAGCAACAGGCCTCCACTAAGCAAGAGTGACCATTTAATTCTGGGGATAAATTTTGGTGCTGGAACTATGGAAATGGCCCTGTAGGGTTATGAGACGAGATTGATGCAAGGTCAGGTCAGGTCCTGTGACATAGCAAGTTCAGGTGGGTGCGGTGGTCCTAACCAAACGTGTGGATCACCTGAAAGGTGTTACTTCACAAATGGGGCATGACTAAAACATAGCCAGCCCCTCAGAACAGCCAAAAGGCCATGTGTCGAGTAAACTTCAGAGTCTGAGATGGATGCAGCCTCGACATCATCACCAAAGGAAGAAGAGAAGGAAACTCTTCCAAGACACTCTGGATGCAAGAGATGGGTTACGGTGTGGTACACCCCGCTTATGACAGAGTCCCAGTCAGAGGTACCGGAACTGTGGTGAAAACATCATCAGAAAGACCAGGCTTACATCCCCAGACTTGGGGGTGGTGGGGGAGTCGGGTTGCGTGGTGTGTACAGGAGGGATGTAGGGTTGGACCTCGTTAACTTTGAGGTCCTTGATCAGGATTGTTAACTTAGGCCTATCAGGAAAGCCCTGGCTGACCAATATAACCAGGAGATTCGAACCTCCTCAGTTCAGAGGAGTGAATCTGAGCCACAACCAACATCTGTGAACAAGTAAATAAAGGATGACTTGGTGATGGAATACTGGCCTCTGTGCAGTTATTCACCTTCCTTGCGCAGATCTTTGAATATAAAACATTGGTGAGACCTCTTCTGGAGTACTGTGTCCAGTTCTGGTGCGCTGTTGTAGGAAGGGTATTATTAAGCTAGAGAAAGTTCAGAAAAGATTTACCAACATGTTGTTGAAAATAGAGGGTTTGAGGTATAAGGAGAAGCTGGTAATTTTAATCACTGGAGCATAGGAGGTTGAGGCCTGACCTTATAGAGGTTTATAACATCATGAGGAGTATAGATAAGGTGAATGATGAGTGTCTTTTCACTGGGGTGGGGGATTTCAAGACTGGCAATGTTTTTACACAGACAGTGGTTCTTGTGTGGAATGAACTTCCAGAGGAAGTGGTGGGTGTGGGTACAGTTACAATGCTTAAAAGACATTTAGATAAGTACACAAATAAGTAAGGTTTGGAGGGATATGGGCCAAAGGCAGGAGGGGGGGATTAGTTTAGTTTGGGACTATGTTCAGCACAGATTGGTCGTTTCTGTGCTGTATGACTTGATGACTCCTACACGCACTGAAAATTATAGGAGGTGTAATACCCACACTGGATATGATGAGTGCTATTTCAGGATGTGAAATTGTTTACTTAAAGAGTTGGAAACTATGACCTAAGAAAAAGCTATTCAGACCAACCAGACTGTGTTTTTCACAGATTATGTACAATCCATCATATCATAGGACTAACAGGTCCACTTCTTCTCTTGAATGAATATGTCTGTATACTGTCTCCTGGGCTCCAAAAGTAATTTGAGCAAAATCTGAAATATCACTGCAACATGACATTATTTGGCTCATTGTATCATTGGCATAACAAACCATAGTAGCTGTTCAGCAATCACCACTTTCTAAAATGTTTTGCTATCTCTATCCATTATTAACACCTTCATTCTTTCAGATTCTTTTCCTAACCAAAATGCTTGAACTGTGAGAAAAACACATGAGAACCTACTTTCCTCATTATGTTAATCAGAACAAAAGGTTAAGAAGGTGTTAGTTTCTGCCTTCTATAAGACATTACTCCTCATGTTTATGTATGAATAATTACAGAGAGAGTGAAAGCGATAAAACAGTAACATGGAAACATAAAAATTTTCTTCAGGTCTGGTAAAAGATCCTTGTTCAGGGATTCAGGGATTTCAGGATAATAAATGTGTTTATTAAATTCTTTAATAATAGGAACAGATAATGCATTATTCAGATTAAAAACAATTTGAAGAAGTAATGTCATCTTATCTCACAGGAATGGAGCTATTGTGATTAGGTTCCCTACAGTGTGGAAACAGGCCCTTTGGCCCAATAAGTCCACATCGACCCTCCAAAGATTAACCCACCCAGACCCATTCCCCTCTGAATAATGCACCTAACACTATGGGCAATTTAGCATGGCCAATTCACCTGACCTGCACATCTTCGGACTGTGAGAGGAAACCGGAGCACCAAGAGGAAACCCATGCAAACATGAGGAGAATGTGCAAACTCCACACAGTCAGTCACCCAAGGCTGGAATCGAACCTGGGACCCTGGTGCTGTGAGGCAGCAGTGCTAACCACTGAGCCACCATGCTGCCTCTGGTGTTTAAATATCCTTCATATGATAGGCTTAAGTGTTATGAAGTTGAAGGTGTGCACTGTACCTTTAAAAGACAATGAAAGATGTTTTGCACTGAGAGCTTACAAACACCTGTCATGTGACTGACGAGCAGTCTCAGAGTGTACTGGAAAATTGAAAATATGCAACATTTGGCTGTAAAACTAAATACCTCAGTTGTTTTGACCACCATTTGAATCTAACCAATCAATTTAAATTATGCCCCAGGATACTAAAACCCAATTAGGTTGGAATTTATTGGTTTTGACAACATCGAACCAATGAGACGATCCGATGTTTGGGGTATAAAGAAACTGGCATTTTGAGAGTTAGCCAGAGAGAGTGCGACCAACTGCCGTTGCCAGAGTACCAGCCAGCAAAACACTCAAAGGTACAATTTGCATATGAAACACCTTTGCAGCAAAAGACCGAAGATGACCCAGGGAGATCCACAACCAGAGGAAGGAGGACACCAGAGGCAACCACCACTGTCTGGTTTTGAAAATTAAGTTGATGTAATTTTAATATGGGTGGTTATTGGAACAGTATATTATGATAGAGTTGGAGGTTGATAACAAACCTCTCAGAGAAAGGAGGCTTAGAATTGTAAATATTTGTTGTTTAATATTCACTTTTTGAGTTAAAGAATAAATTGATATTTTTTCCTAAAATAGTGGAAGTTGGGAGTTCTCTGTCACTCAAACTTTAACAGATTCCTCGGCAAGGTGAGCTTTTCTGGGTGTTTGGTTTAATTAACAGAAGTGTTCACTGCTGTGCCATAACATAAGAAAATAGGAACTTAAATACTTCAATGTTATAACGTCTGGCGCTGACCTCGTCAAAGCTTATGGATCAGGAGGAGGCCATTTCATTTAACAGCCACTCTTACCTTATGGGACATATCTTGGATGCCCACCAACACAGGAATTTGAAAAATGCAGTTGGCAATGCTTGAGCTAGTAGGACTGCTGTACATTTAACAGAAACAACAACAACTTATACTCACCAGGAAAAAGCATCCACTCAGTTCCCTTTGCAAGGGACCAAAATACACCTTCGATATTAGGCTATGTTCCTTGATATGAACCATGGAAGATGAGCCCCAGAGCCATCATTAGACAGTTTGGCATGCGTGGTCTTACTTAGAATATTGAATGAAAGCACATTTCCCTGGTTTTGAATGGTTAATTTTGTCAAATACAATGTTGCTGGCAAATCATCTGGCTTCTGGAATTTCCAAGTTGGATTGCAAGGAAAGATCCTGTGCTATATAACATCTTATCCTTGGGATTCAGCCATTTCCTTTGTTATCCTTTAGCACAAGAGTTGTCATTAAAGTTTCCACCATTGAAACAGATGCTCAACCATTCTGTTCAGTTGGTAAATGTTGAGTTGTATTTTCTTCCTTATCTGCATGGTTTTTAATGTGGGAAACTTGACCAAGCGCTTCAGACAACTAAATATCCAAGTTATCCTACTTAATAATTAAATTCACTCCAACTTGTGAAATTTAGGATTATTCCTAACTTTGAATTTTGATGTAAACATTTGTTTTTATTTTCTAAGAGATCCAGGTCTAACATGGGCACAGCCTCCTGTTGTGCAAGCTGTTTGCTGTACTGTTGATTAAGATCTTGTTCAACTTATTTAACAACCTTTTTCTAATCTGGTCAATATTTAGCTATGAAAGCTTGATACTACTTTCCATTTAGTCCATAAATTTTCTTGATTTCGTTTTGATTTTCTATGCTGAAGCTGTGGTTAATTGATTTGAGCAAAATGGTTATCTCTTCATTTTGACATTTTAATGTACATTCAAGAACACTAATCCATCTTTGAAGCTCCACAGTGTCTGCACTAAACTTAGCTTTTCCAACTTCTTTCAAAGTGCATTGACCCGCTTCTTTTGTTGTTAGTTTTCAGCTTTTGCTTGCTGTTTTGTTTCATCTTGTTCATTTTCTTTAATCATTTTAAATTCAGACAGTTTTACATAAATTGTAACTGCTATTAAAATTTCCATTTCTGCCTAGTGTCCATTGTCAATTTTTTAAAATTAGCGTGCCTTCTGATACCTTAGATACATCTTTAGTCAAAACATTAATTTTTACAGAGGTTTTACAGACAGTCATTGATTCTTTGAAGTCAACCAGTTTTTCCTGTGCCATTCACTTTTCGGAAGTCTCTATGCATTTTCCTGAAACCACTTGAGGTGATGATAGCTTAATCCTGCCAAGTCATTCCCTAAACAGAAATTAACATCCTCAACAGATAAAGTAAGAATGGCATCTACATGTAACTAAGCTACACTTTAAATTGACCTTGTACAAAGAAATGGGTAAACAATTTTCATCAATACCTGATTAATTGGCAAATGTTTTGGAGAAAGTTCTATTTCACCTATCTAATTTAGTGTCCATGCTGGTCTTATATTTGTAAGGACAACAGTCAATTTTCCTGTTTCTCCAGATGAACATGGAGCACTCAAGCCTCAAGCAAAAGGCTTCTATTGCTTTCTGTATCTGATTTGTATTTTCAGTGGAAGTGGGGGAAACTCCCTGCTTGTCGTGAACTTGATCTTTCAGCACATTATCATCTTGGGGAAAACTGCTGAACAAACAAGAGAGACTTGTTTTTTAACTTTCAGCAGAGTTTTCACATGTGACAAAAGCAGCATGTTGACCCACAAGAAATAAATCTGTCCTTCAAACATTTACTTTAATTATCCAAGCAGGATCTGGTATTTACCTTCTCTCCCTATCTGAGAAGCACCAGTGATCTTCCTCCCATTCTGGTTTCTCTGGAAGGTTTCAAAATGGGGCCTGTTACTAATCATCCAATGAACTAACTCACGATCATCTACCAATACTGAAGCTTCCTTTATTTCATGAACTTTGCGTTCTTCCAGGTAAATCCAGGGAACTTTCTAACACTCCTGTCCTAATGTCATTTCTCTAAGGTTATCAAGGTTCAGTTCTACTTTCATTCAGCTACACCACTTATCGAGCGCTATTACCTATTCCCTGACAAATTCTGCAGAGATCTGGCCTATTTTCTTTCTCAGAATTCTACATTTACTTCCTCATGATTATTTGAGTGCTTTGCTGAAATGGATGAGTATACATCCACAGGTCTCCTAACCAAGCTATTATGTAGGAGTACAACCCACTGTTCTTTCAGCCAATTCAGAATTGTGGCAATTTTATTGAAGGACACAAAGTACATCCCAACTCCTCCTCACTAAATTTAGGTTCTAAGAGAAAATTGTTCATCAAATAAAAATTAAGAGGTGTTCTCTCTAAGTCAGCTTCACTTCTTGTCAACTTAAATTTGTGAAATCGGAATACATGAGATATTTAAATTTTTCACATCTCTGTCCCTCTCTTTATCTTTCCCCTCTATTCCTATTTATTTCCCATATACTTCCTCTTTTGGTAACTTCTCTCTTTTTAGTCAATCTGTCTGAGCTCAATTTGTTTTTCAATTCTGTCTACTTGTATGTGATCACAAACAGACTGAATCCCCAAGTGCTCAGTTCGAACATTTCTCAACAAAGGTTAGTGCCTCAAACATACATGTTGATTGCACAGTGAAGTACAATGTGAAACCTTGCTTTCTTAAATGCTGAAAAGTTCCAGTGAATCTGTTTTGCAGATTTGAGTTTGATTCCAGATTCAACCCTTCAAATTTGTTATGATCCCTTTGGGGTAACCATAAGCCAAAATGAACATCATTAGTAAGAAGAAATTATTTACAACAGTTTACATTTTGTACCTATTACTTGAATAAAATCATAATTTATATTAAGTCGAATATGAAATAACAGGCACATAATACTTCAAATAAAAAGGGTAAATTTCACATTAAATAATTGATACAAAAAACGTATGTCTTACACATCCATAACCTTCATCCTTCAGCATATTTGCATTAACTGGTTATTTGCATCCACAATATATTGTTGTGTATTCATGCACTGTAGATCAAGAATCCAGTCCAACACGAACATTCATCACTGACTTTAAGAATAAGATTATCAATAATGAGACACGCATCGATGAATCATCTCTCCCTCAGGTCATTACAGTTCTAATGGTTCAGCTTTCCAGATTTCCTTTTTAACTGACCAGCAAATAACACCCTGTTTCATGGCTTAGTAACTTTTGGGAAAACACCCAGATCTTCAAGACCTTCAATTATCTATCTTCAACTTTCCAGGTTTATACCATCTTTAATCTTTTTTTTGCTTAACGGGAAGAGATAACTCTTCTTGTGGGTGACATAATTTTTAACACAACAGCTTGGCAGATTCTTCTTTCTGTCTCTGCTTTCTCTTTTTACCTGTGTTTGAACTTTCACTTTCCAGCCTATCTGCTGGTAGTTCTCCTTCATGTCTCCCCATATTGTTTTTCTGAAATTCCTTTCAGTTATTACTGCTTCCAGGTCAGTTGTCTCCAAGTTACATTGACCAGTGGGGTTATTTTGCAAGAAAATTACAATTGATCCATTTACATTTAATACAAACTCATGAAACCCCTGTTCAAATGTTGTTAAAAACAATTAGAGATTCCAGAGACGTTTCAAAGAAATTGCAATTTTTCCTTACTGTGCTGCTACTGAATGAAGGATTGTCATGGTATCAGTTTTGAAATTTTCCATTAACCTAGCATCAATAGTAATTTGGAGAAATGAATTGCAGATATTAACTGTCCAATGTGTGAAGATAATTTTTCTGATATTATCTCTGAATGATTAAATCTGATTTTCTTTATGTGATAATTGCTTCAAATTTCAGATGCACTGCCTGATTAGGTGATAGATATAGATTTAATGATAGCTTTCAAAAGGGAATTTGATAAATATGTGAAGAGGAAAAGACAGATATAGGGAAAGTATGAGTGAAAGGGATGAACAGGATTGTTTCTCGAAAGAGCTGACACAGACATGATAAGTTGTTTGTATTCTTCAGTATTGTATCCACTCTATGATTGTAAAGTCCTGCTCCATTTTAAATGCTTTCCAGAGCCTATGTTTCAGTGCATATTTATCGTGGCAACTCATACATGAGAAATGTTGTCACATTATATATGTCATCAACTTCTAATCACCTGTCAAGATTGCAGTGTTATTTAGCTTTAGACACAGCCAAATAGTAATTGCATGGTGGTTTAAAAGTATTACAAATTCACACCATAAAACGGATTAACTGTGATATGATTCATGTTGATGTCTAATACCACAGTGTATTACATAAATGAACTGAGGATATATAAATAAATGGTATACTAAAATCTAAAGATGGAACATTATTACAGTAAAAGAATTTGCAGTTATATTTGACAACTACAGGATCTCCCAAACAGATTATAGTGAATAAAGTATTTTTAGTTACTGTTATAATATACAAAAACACAACCTCTAATTTGAGCACAGCAAAGACTCGCAAAGAGCATTGAGATTATTCACCAGCTAATTTGGTTAGCAACATCACTTGAGGAATAAATATTGGTATGGATACCAGGAGAATTCCCATGCTCCTCTTCAAATGTTGCTGAAGAATGTTTCTGTTCATTTGAGGATAGGCAGCGTCCCAGTGATTGTTTTACTCCATATGATCTCTTTGATGCCAGAAAATGAGCTTCGCTTTAAGTCGTACATGCAAACTTTGAAGAGCTGAAGCCGCATTAGATTTTCTGCTCTCCATTCAGGTAATTTCCAATGACAGGTCCAATTCAACGCAGAGCTCATCATAAATGTATAATTGGACAAATTCTAGAAAATCTGACAGAATCAGCCATTGCTAATTTATGCTCATAAATAAGAGGAAATCGCCAGACCAATTGCTCTTTCTATTAAATAGCCACAATTTCACTAGCTATTGATAAAGTTTCACCATTCTTTCAGAAGAAACATTTCCTCCCATCACAGGATCAGTTTCCTAAACAATGCCAGGGTTTGTATTTCTGAGGGTTATATTATTTGTATAATATTTATTATCTTGTATTATTCTAAGATTATTCTAATATTATCTTGTATTATTCCAAGTTACATTGACCAGTGGGGTTATTTTGCAAGTTTGTCTCTTTTCAAGTTTGTATAGGGCAAATTTGTTCACTCCTTCCTAATAATTCAGTCCATTAACGAGTAGCTCTTCTCTATTCCACCTCTAGAATTGAAATCTCCCTTGTGTCTCAGTGATAAAAATTAACCTCAGTTTTCAAATGTGGGCTGGCTACATGACTGTACAAACTCAGCATGACTTTGCATTGTACTAGGTCGTTTAGCATTCTAAAGTTTGTGCTGAATATTGCTCCACAATAACTCAATAGGTTTTTTGTTAGGTCTACTAATGCTCTTGGATTTCTTTGTGGCTGTAGTTTTGAGGGTCTACACTGTCCATTTATTTCCTCCGTTGTTCAACAATTCACATTTATCTATATTACATTCATCTATTGATGCTCTATCCAAATGCATTTCATACTGAATTATTTTTAAAGTTTTTGACTCGCTGTTCATATACAACAACTCAGTCCATTTTTTCATTACATCTCAGTGAGAAGAAAATAGCATTTTGGCTTAGACACAATAATACTGTAATCCACAGAATAACTGCAGTGAGTGAAAGGACACATAACAAGGTAAGAATATTTTCAGCTCAATAATCAAATGACATATCCATTAGTGACATTTTTCTCCATCTGGTGCAAGTAACAGTTTCTGAATCAAGATTCATACAAATCAAGATTAGTTGTGCTTAAACATTGTGCTTTAAATAAGCTTGTATATTTGGAGCAACTTTGTTTTTAATATTGAGTGGACTTTAACATGATAGTATAGATTCAATATGTCACGTGAGATGGAGGCAGCTGCAAGGAGCTGTAACATGCCTCACCGTTATATATAGAGAACAGAATTTTGAAGAAGTTGCTTCCAACTAATTAAGATATGACAGCCCTTGTTGGAATAGACTGAGTTTACAATATCTTACATAAAGATGATTAGCTATTACCAGTGTTCTAAATCACGGCATTTAATGTAGGTTTAGAATTACTGGTTTTAAATAACTGCATTACTGATAGGCGTTGTTGTACAGGCAATTATTACAAACCAGGGGGGATGTATCACAACAGCTGTTGAGAACTTAAACAGATCTATGTAGGTGAAGTACAAATTTCCAAAGCCATCCTTTCAGATTAGGAACACAGTGCACCCTTAGCTAGTGTCGGAAGGTAAAACACTTTTTTTTTTACTTCAAATGTAGGGCTACGTAGTAAAAGTGATTACAAAAATGGCAGTGGCAAAAAATGAAATTCCAACACTAAAACTTCAACATTAAGGTAAATTACTTCAACTTCTTGTGTTAGCTCCATAGACTTGCAGGTCACAGCTCTACAACTAGATATCCGAATGGTTTTTAACTGTGGTGAGAGTTTCTGCCTCTAACCTCCATTCCCTGCTATGTTTGGGTGAATAAATGTTTCTTACTGTTGGCTCTACTCATTGTACCAATTACTTTAAATTTATGCCACTTGGAATTTGAAGCCTCTGCTAAGGTAAATAGATGATCAACTCTATCTAGACTCCAAATAATTATAAACACATCGATTAAAACACCCTTCTGTTTGCTGAGGATATTGAACTAATAGAGTTGCATCTTCCTGTGTCACACCTGCTGATGATCCACCTTTTGGATCAGATGTTAAACTAAGGCCCGATCTGCTCTCTCATAGTATGTAGAAAACCACAAGCCACTATTCACAGAAGAGCAGAGGCATTTTCAGTGGGCATTGCTGAGTCACAAGACCAGCGCTTTTTTGATGATGGTGCCTACTTCATGAAGTCATTTTGACCCAGATTTCATATGCATGAGGTGGGTAGAGAAGGAGATATAATAGGTAATCCCATTTGGAGAGAATACTGACCAGGGTATCTTTATGGGGATTGCAGTTTTGTTGTGAACATAAATTAAAAATGTTGGAAGAAAGCCCAACTTGTAACAGTTTCCCAGAGAGAATGTAAATGATTTCTGACATGATACAATTTAGTATTATATTAAAGTGGCCCATCGAGTAAACATGGAGTTTACATTCACCTCCCACAGCTGAACATTGTTATTTAATAAACCCCGCAATGTAATAATGAGCTTCTGGACACAGCACTCAGCATAGCGTAACTCAATCAATGGTGCTTTTGTCACACACAGCCCTAAAGAGTGGCCAAGAGTAATTCCAGCAACCACAGACTGGATCATTGTATCATACCTGTTTATAATAATTTTACTTATTGAATTAGCCTTTAGAGCACTTTTGTAGCTTCCTAAGGCATACTATCATGTGTGGCGATACTTTGCTTTAAGCTATGTGTTTTGTCCTGGTTTTTAATGAAGGGAGGTTGAGATATAGTAGCTGAGCAGTCTGTTCCAGGTCAAAAAAGTAAACAGCTTGTGAAGCCTTGGCGTTCCTTTTTAAAATTAGAACAATAGAAGCAGGCATGAATGGGTGGGATCAGGCTCCTACAGATTCAGCGTTTTAGTTTAGCTTTCAGTAATGGTCAGGGTTTTTGGAAGTTGGTTGTGAAAGCTGCTACATCTCTCTCTCTTTGCTACAGCTAAAAGCTTGGGTTCTCTCTGCTGCCAGAGTTGTATGTGAAGCAAATCTATTTTACTGAATTTGCCAAGGGTGTGGTTATGGGATCTTATTACATTGGAACAGTTACTGTTTAATAGTTAAATAATCTATTATTCTGTTTAGTTCTCCAATAGAGTTTAAGTTAGACCAATTCTTCTTTCATTTGTTTGTATTTTAACTGTAAAGTGAGAATAAAGTGTGTTTTGCTTAAAGCCAAGTAGTGTAGCCAATCAAATTACATCTGGAACAGAACATCTTACACTTGCCTTCAAATAAGAACAAGTTAGGGTCTAGGCTATCTCCTTGATATATTTGAAGGGAGTTTGGTATGGTCCATAACATATATAACTATTACTAATCCATGCTGAACTACTACTCTGGGTTGCATCACTTACAATTTACGAAAGTCCTTTCCAAACTGCAAAAATGGGTTAGTTTAAAATATGCTGCTTAGTATTGCTGAGGTGGTTTAATGACCTTGGGGCATCAGAAATAATTTTTGTGAGATTTTGTTCTATCAAGACCAATCCAACTCATTGTGTGCTAGAGTGGACAATGCTTTTATCAGATTAGAAATTGATCTGCAATTCACACAGCTTATCTGAACTTATCCAATATGCACTGTTGGTTTGTGAGGTTCTGTCTTTTCCTTATAGCCCAGCAAATACTGTCTCTTCGGTAACTTGTCAGATTCTCTTTTGACTCAGACAGTGCCATACCCTCAGGCAAGGCAGTCCTAACCACTCTCTTTGTAAAAATGTATTTTCTGCACGTTATCATTGGTTCTTTCATGGGAAATGTGAATTGCTGGCAAGTCTAGCATTTATTGCCAAACTACCCTTGTTTGGCTATTTCAAAGGAGAGTCAAGTGTCAATTACATTGCTGTAGGTCTAGAGTCACATGTAGGCCAGACAGTGGATTTCCTTCTGTAAAGGACATCAGTGAGCTAGTATTCTTTTTAGGATAAATGCTGATATCGTAATCATGATATGGTACTATTAGTAATACTGTCAAGGTAATCATCAATGAAACAGGTTTTCATTTCTATATGTATTAATTGAATTCAAAATCCACACCATGATGGGATTTCAACCTATGTCACTAAAGCATTAGCCAGAGCCTCTGGGTTACTAGTTCTGTGGCATTATCACCATGCCACAATTATCTGATTAAAGATAGTCAACCTGAGATGCTAACTCTGTATTTTGGTTTTGGGTTTGAGTTCTACTTCTGGATCCTATTTTGATGTAACTTTGGTTAAATTATAGCCTGTTGTATATTAGTAAGATTTCCTCAACCTAAGAGTAATTGCAGTCTGACTCTTGAGACGTTTCTGCAAAATTCTTTCTTTTAAATTGTTATACATTCTCTATTGTGTGTAGTATATCTCTCTGTAATGAACACTGTTCCCCTTTCTGCTGATGTCACTGTTACACTGTGGTAGACATCACCATTTCATCAAAATATATTTCCTTACAAGTATAATCTTAATTTTATAATAACATTATGAAACCATATTGTTAAACTATTTTCTTGGGTTATTTACATTGCCACTATCTTCCAACAAATTCTGAAGGTCAGGTTTTTGTGTTGCTTTTACAGCTCTGCACTGTTGATTGAGGGTGATGGTATTTGATCAGTTTGTTGACTGAATCACCTTTCTCTGAGGCAATTAATGTAGCCTTCCTGATATCATCCCAAAGTTTGTGATATTCAAACTTATTTGTTCTAGCAGCCCCTGATAATATTAGATCTTTTTTGCTTTTCCTGAATGTTCCAAATGGAATTTGAATGGGATAAAATCATGGATGTTCAGTTTGTTAAAGCACTGTGCCTCCAAATTTTCTGATCCACACTTTTTGACCTCGATCCAATGTTGGTAATCCTTTTAGAGATATACCAATTTTTCTGTTTTTCTTGTTAATTCTTCTCTCTATTTCTTACTCACTCATGGTTGTCTGATATAATAATTGGTTTTAGACTCTGCTACAATAATGATGTTTATGTTCTCCAATTCTGGCTCAGAAGCACCACTGCTGTGAGAATCCATCGCTCAAAGTTATTTCTCTATAATTCAGTAAGGCAGGATTTTCAGTTGTTAATATTATCATGGGTTTAATTGTTTTCTTGGCCTCTCCGTTGACCTGTGGGTGAAGAAGAGAATTAATAACAGTAGGCCAGTCAGCCCTTCATTTCTGTCTCATCATACACCAAAATCTGTCTCATGCCTAAGTTCCTTTTCTGTGAAGCATATCATAGCCTTCAACTCCTAGATATTTTAACAATTCTACATAATTCCACTTTAAGTACTTACAGTGATCAAACCTTCACAATTCTCTGGGATAGAGAATATCAGACATCCATTACTCTTCTGGAGAAGAAATCCCCTTGCATCTTATTTTTAAATAAGTGTCCCCTTATTCTGTTTCTATGTCCCCTTGTTCAAGATTTCTCCAATAATGGAAACATCTTCTTAACATTTACCCTGACAAGCCCCTCAGAATCTTGTGTGTTTCAATATTATTACTCCTCATTCTTCTAAGCTCTGATAAATAAGTGCCTAACCTGTTTAGCCTTTCTTATTAAGTTGACCCCTTTGCCCAGGAATCAGCATAATGAATCTGTTTGTCCAGCCTCTAATGCCAGTACATCTTTTCTTGAATACCAGAACCAAAATTGTACACAGAACTGAAAGTGCAGCTTTATCAATTTCTGATATGGTTGTAACAAGACTTCCTTATTTTTAAACACCAACCCCCTAGAAAAAAGGCCAAAATTCCATTTGCCTTCCTAATTATTTGCTGAACCTGAATGCTAAGTTCTTGCGTTTCATGCTCGGTTCCTGTTACACTGGACTTTTTTGTGAGTCTCGGGCAAATTAAATAAGAGCCTGCCTTTTCATTTGAAAAATCTTTAATATGGACTAAAGCCTGCAACAATTTCCTCTGGAAGACAATGGGTTGAACAAACAATGAAAGGGAAAGGTGCCTCAAAAACTAAATAGCTAAAGATACCTGTCCCACATTGCCACTTTGCAGGAAACCACACGTAATTTTCTCCACTAATAGAATGCTACCATCAAGCCAAAAAGGCATGTTGCAAATGAGTACGTGATATAAGAGTTTAATTAGCAGCTTTCTAGCATCACCTCCCAATGCCTTGTGAACCATATATAAAATAAAAGCATGCTGACCGTGCTCAATAAGATCATTTTCTTTAAAAACAAATTGAAGGGACATGGGCTTCACTGGCTTGTCCAGAATTTATTGCCCATCTCAAGGTGTCCTTGGGAAGGTAGCAATGAGCTGCCTTTTTTGAATCATTGTGGTCCATTTGATGAAGGTAGACCCACAATGTCAATAGGTTGTGTTCCATGATTTTGGCCCAGTGACACTGAAGGAACAGTGATTTATTCCCAAATCTGGATGGTGATTGGTTTAGAGGAGAACTTGTTCTCATAGTATCTGCTGTCCTTAATTTTCTAAGTAGTAGTTGCCATGGGTTGAAAAGGTACTGTTGGATGGGCCCTTGTGAAATTCTGCATTGCACCTTATCGATGGTGCACTATCTTGCTACAATGCATCCGTGATGGAGGGACTGACTATTTGTGGATGTGGTAACAATCAAACATGCTGCTTTCTCCTAGATGGTATTTGAATGTTATTCGAGTTGCATTCATCCAGGCAAGTGGGCAGTATCTGTCACACTCCTGACATGTGCGTTGCACATGGTGGACAGTATATGGTTAGTTAGGGTTTGGGTTACTTGCTGCAGGAGTCCCAGCCTCTGACCTGCTCTTTTTGTCACAGTTTTTAAATGGCTAGTCAAGTTCAATTTCTGGTCAACAGTAATGCTAGGATGTTTATTGTAGGAGGTTTCAGTGATGGCAATGTTGTTGATATTAAGGGATGATGGTTAGATTCTCCATTGTTGAAGATATCATTGCATGTCACTTGCCACATGTCAGCCCAAGCACTTGAAGTTTTGGTTTCCCTATCTAAGAGAGGATATAGTTGCCATTGGCAGAGTGCAGCAGAGATTCACTAAGCTAACAAGAGATGGCAGGACAGTTGTTGTATGAGGAGAGATCAGTTTGAGTGGGCACACATTGAGAGGCGATCTAATCAAAGTGTATACAATTCTAACAGAGCTAAATGGGCGAGATACAGAGAAGATGTTTCCTCTGGTTGGGGTGCGCAGAACTAGAGATCACAGTCTCAGAATACTGTGTACCGTTAGAATTGAGATGAAGAAATGTTTAATCACTCAGCAGGTGGTCAACCTGGGGAATTTAACCTGCAAAAGCAGAAGCCTGTGGAGACCAGGTCACTGAGTATATTGAAGAATGAGATCATTGTATTTTCAGATATTAAAGGCATCAAGGGGTATGGAGACAAAGTATATTATTAAAGGTACATGGGAATGTGGAATTTGGAACACAAACAGAGTAGCCATAATTTATTGACTGGCAGAGCAGACTTGAAGGGCTGATTGGCCAAGTACTGATCCTAATTTGTATGATCATAAGTAATTGGTCATACAGATTTAAACATTGCTGCAAGTAGGCGAGAGGTTGAAGCTTTTCCTTTTGTACTGATCAGAACTTAAGCCATGGAATTGATAATAGAGGATCAGCTGTGACCATATTAAATGATGGAGCAGTCTCAATGGGCTGAATGGCCAACTCGTACTCCTAGTTTCTATGTTTCTAAGACTGAAGATTATCTAGGTCTTGCTGCATTTGGACATGTTTCAGTATCTGAATGCTTGTGAAGGGTGCTGAACATGTGCAATGCAAGCATAGAATCCCTACAATGTGGAAGCACGCCATCTAGCCCATTGAGTCCACACCAACACTCTGACGTGCATCCCACCCAGACTCAGCCCTTATCCTATCCCTGTAACCCTGCATTCTCCATGGCTAATCCACCTAACCTACACATCTCTGGACACTGTGGGCAATTTAGCATGGCTAATCCACCTCACCTGCACATCTTTGGACTGTGGGAGGAAACCAGAGTAAACCCATGCAGACACTGGGAGGATATGCAAACTGCACACAGTCGCCCAAAGGTGGAATTGAACCCGGGTCCCTGGCACTGTGAGGAAGCAGTTCTACCCCATCATTCCACTTTGACATTACAATGGAGGGAAGGTCATAAATGAAGCTGTTGAAGATTATTAGCCCTAAGACATTATCTTGAGGTACTCCTGGAGCTGAAAGGGCTGATCTACTATCTTTCTATCGCCAGGTATGATGTCAACCAGTGAAGAGATTTCCTCTTGATATCCATTGACTCCAGCTTGCTCCTTGGTGTCACATTCGGTCAAATACAGCCTTGATGTCAAGACAGACAATCTCATCTCAGCATGCAAGCCTCAGAGCAGTATGCCCATGTTTAGATGTAATTCTGTTTTTGCACATCATTTATTTAAAAATCCAGACTGTATTCCATATACCAAAAATCAATTTAAGCTAATCAGTTGGCCTTTCAGTTTGCTATATTTTCACATACTGGAAGCCACATATATTAATATACCTGACCTTGTTTGGTAAAAGCAGGGTATGAGTATGGATACTGTCAATCTCTGCTGCACTACATTGGCAACACCTTGACCAAAATCTACCTGCTTATTCTGAGAACTAAGGCTGTTGGGTAACTGTTCTTGATGCATCTCCGTGCCTATTATGGCTCAATCATTTAGCACACTCTTCTCATGCTGTGTAAAATGTTCCCCTTTTATCAAGTTTGTATCATAGTTCTGATGAGTACAAGACAAAAAGCTTCAATCTCTCATCTACTTTCAGTAACGTTTAAGTTCTGTCCTACCAAGCAATTATTATGAACATACAGCTTAGGATCAAAGCTTGGCCAATCAGCCCTTCTTGCCTGCTCTGCCAGTCAATAAGCTTATGGTTGATCTGTTTGTGTTCTGAATTCCACATTCATATCCATCCCAGATGACCTTTCTACCTGTGCCTTAGAAATATTCAATGACCGTACTACCACCACCTTCCGAGGCAGAGAGTTCCAAAATCACACAACCCTCTGAGATTAAAAAAGAAAACTCCTCATCTCTGTCCTAAAACAGAACACAGACTTTTAAAATGAGTTCTGGACTCAACTGTAAGGTGAAATAGCCTTTCCTTGTCCACCTTATCAAGACCATTCAAGATCTCATAAATTTCAGTCAAATCATCCATTACTCTTCTAGATTCTAATGAAAACAAGCCAATCTTATCTGATGAAACGATGCGCTTATTCCAGATATTAATCTTATAAATCTCCTCTGAACTGCCTCCAACACATTTACATATTGTCTTAATAAAGGTGACACAGTGTTCAAAATGTGGTCTCATCAATGCCTAGTACATCCATACTTTTATGTTCAATCCCTCTTGCATTCCATTAGCCTCATTAATGACTTGCTATATCTGCAAACTAACATTTTGAGACTCATGCACTAGAACACCTAGTTCTCTGCACCACAGAATTCAGCAGTCATTCTCTGTTTAAAATATATATTTTTATTATGCTTGCTGCCAAAGTGAACAACTTCACTTTTTCCAACATTATACTCCATCTACCAGATTTTTGCCCACACAACCAAACCATATCCGTCCAAATCATAAAGTCATACTGTACAGAAGAGGCACTTTAGACCATAAAGCCTATACTGAGGAAAACTACACTAAATCTACAGTAGGCCCAAATTCCACACATGACCCACAGCCTAAAATGTTATGACGTTTCAAGTGCTCATCCAAGTACTTTTTGAAAATTGTGAAGTTTCCACATTGATTTTAGTAAATAACAGAACAGGCTTGAAGGAACAAATGGCCCGTAAATCATGTATTTATAGGTTCATATGCTCTGACACCACTGATATTTCATCATTTTCATCACTGTCTCAATCCTCTACATGTGCCTCCAGATGTCTGCTGAGCATTTCCAGTATTTCCTGTTTTTATTTCAGATCTCCAGCATCTTTTAAAATATGAGCAGACATATTTGTTTTTAGAAGGTGTTATGACCCAACCCAATTGTAAGACTGAAGAAGACTGATCTCAGAGTGAAATCTAGCTTGTTAGACCATAATATCATTTTTCTTTTGTTCACTGTGGAAGTGAGTCACTGAACATATTCACAAGAGGCTGTCAATATACTTTTAACAAAAGAACATGAAGTTGGTTGCATGAAAAACCCCAACCAAATTGCACTAGGAAAGAAAATTTCAAAAAGTTTAATTAAAAAGATCAAAGAAAGATGTGGGGCATGGTTTGGAACTAAGTTCACATTGGAACTATAAAGAACCATAGGGGATAGGTGGTATAATGATTTGGCATGGGTTGGCACTGATTTTTACAGGCTATGGAGATTGGCTGGTGTTTATTGAAGATTTTAGGAAGAGGATATCATGTCTGACCAACTTGATTGAATTTTTCAGAAGGTGACCAGGTCTGTAGATGAGGGCGATGCATTCAATGCAATCTACTTTGACTTCAGCAAGGCTTTTGATTGGGTCCCACTTGGGAGACTGATAGTGATAGTAAGAGCCCATGAGGATCTGAGAAAATCTGGCTAATTGTATCCAGAATTGACAATGTTGTATGAATCAGAGGGTGATGCTCAATGAGTGTTTGTGACGGGAAGCCTATATCCACTGGGGTTCCACAGTGATTAATGTTGGGACCCTTGTACTCTGTGGTTTATATAAATTATTTAGACTTGAATTTAGAGGCTAATTCAGTAAGCTCACAGACAATACAAAAATTGGTGGGGTTGGAAAATAGTGAGGCGGTCGCCTTAGATTACAGAAGAATATAAATGGACTGATCAGATGGGCTGATCAGTGTCAAATGGAATTCAATCCAGATACATGTGAGGTGATGTACTTGGGCAGAACAAAGAAGGCAAGGGCATATGTGATTAACTGTAGGACCCTGGGAAGTACAGAAGACCTGAGGGATCTTGATGTACCTATCAAGTTTACAAGACAAGTGAATAAAGTGGTTAACAAGGCGTGTTAGATGCTTGCTTTTATTAGCTGAGATAGAGACTTTACGAGTTGGTAGGTTATGCTGGATCTGTATATAAAGTTGGTTTAATGACAGCTAAAGTGTTGTCTATAGTTCTCGAATTCACATTTTAGGAGGGATGTAACATCACCGGAGAGGGTACAGAGGAGATTTACCAGGATGTCGCTGGGCTTGAGAGTTTTGGTTATGAAGAGAGATTGGATAAAATGGGGTTGTTTTCCTTGGAGCAGAGGATACTGAAGGGCACTTATTGAGATGGATAAAATAATGAGGGGCATCGACAAGGTAGACAGGGACTGTTTCCCATGATCAATAGATCAATGACCAGGGAGCATAGATTTAAGATAAGGGCAGAAGATTTAGAGGAAATGAGGAAAAAAGAAGGTAGCAGGCGGCAGAAACTCCCATAGCACTTGAGAAGTATTTCGATATAGACTTGCAATGCCAAGGCATTAAGGCTATGGGAAATGGAATTAGAATTGTGAGGTGGTTTTGACTGATGCAGACTCAATGAGCTGAAGACCCTTTTACTGTGTTGCGAATAGAATCCCCGGACAAGCGCTTAGATCCTGCATGGATCAGCTGGTGGAGGTATTCACCAACATCTTCAAACTCTCCCTCCTACAAGCCAAAGTCCCCACCTGCTTCAAGAAGACTACCATCATCCCAATACCTAAGAAAACACATGTAATGTGCCTTAATGACTACTACCCAGTGGCTCTGACCTCCATAATTATGACATGCTTCGAGAGGCTGTCATGGCCCACATCAACTCCAGTCTCCCACCCGGCTTCGATCCTCTAAAATTTGCCTATTAACGTAACAGGCCCACAGCAGATTCCATCTAGCTCTGCGCTCATCCCTGGAACATTTGGACAACAAGGACACCTACATCAGACTCCTGCTCATCGACTGTAGCGCCCATTATCCCCTCCAGACTGACCACAAAACTCCGAGCCTTTGGTCTCAGCTTTGCCCTCTGCAACTGGATCCTCAGCTTTCTGATTCACAGACCACAATCAGTGAAGATAAGTAACTGCACCTCCTCCACAATAACACTCAACACTGGCAACCTGCAAAGATGCATTCTCAGCCTTTTACTGTACTCCCTGTACACCCATGACTGTGTTGCCAAATTCCAATACCATCTTCAAGTTTGCTGACGACACCACCTTGGGAAGACCGATACCTAGCGATGATGAGTCAGAATACAGAAAGGTGATAGAAAGCTTAGTGACATGGCGCAATGAAAACAATATCTCGCTCAATGTCAGCAAGACTAAAGAACAGATCAATGACTTCAGAAAGAAAGGAGGAGAACATGCCCCCATCTACATCAACAGAGCTGAGATTGAAAGGGTGGAGAATGTCAAGTTCCTCAGAGTGATGATTACCAACGACCTGTAGATGCGACAGTCAAGAAGACACAACAACGCCTCTTCTTCCTCAGGCAACTCAGAAAATTCAGCATGTCCATAAGGACCCTCGCCAACGTTTACAGATGCACCATTGAAAGCACTCCATATGGGTCTATAATGACCCGGTATGGCATCTGATCTGCTCAGGACCATACAGAAGGTTGTGTGCACAGCCCAGGCCCTCACGGAAGTCAACCTTTCATCCATGGACTTTATTTGTATGGCTTGTTGCTGCAGAAAAGCTGCCAACATCATCAAAGACCCATCACCCGTCCTAGTAATGATTCCCTCTGATCTCTTCCTTCAAGCAGAAAATACAGAAGTTTGAACACATGCACCAGCAGGTTCAAGAACAGCCTCTTCCCAGCTGTTTATTAGACTGATGAATGGATTCTGTAACTTCAAGTAACATTGATCTTGCTAATATTGATCTTGCCTAGTACATGCCCTGTACAAAGTCATCTGTATGCCTCTGCCTGAGTTTTGTTTTCACCCTATGATCTGTATGTGCTTGCTCACTATAATCTGCCTGTACTGCTCGTAAACAGAGCTTTTCACAGTACTTAGGTATACGTGATAATAAATAAATCAAATCCAGTTGGAGTTTAATTCAGATAAATGCGAGGTGCTGCATTTTGGGAAAGTAAATCTAAGCAGGACTTATACACTTAATGGAAAGGTCCTAGGGAGTGTTGCTGAACAAAGAGACCTTGGAGTGCAGGTTCATAGCTCCTTGAAAGTGGAATCACAGCTAGATAGAATAGTGAAGAAGGCGTTTGGTATGCTTTCCTTTATTGGTCAGAGTACTGAGTACAGGAGTTGGGAGGTCATGTTGCGGCAGTACAGGACATTGGTTAGGCCACTGTTGGAATATTGCCTGCAATTCTGGTCTCCCTCCTGTCGGAAAGATATTGTGAAACTTGAAAGGGTTCAGAAAAGATTTACAAGGATATTGCCAGGGTTGGAGGATCTGAGCTACAGGGAGAGGCTGTTTTCCCTGGAGCGTCAGAGGCTGAGGGGTGACCTTATAGAGGTTTACAAAATTATGAGGGGCATGGATAGGATTAATAGACAAAGTATTTTCCCTGGGGTCAGGGAGTCCAGAACTAGAGGGCATAGGTTTAGGGTGAGAGGGGAAAGATATAAAAGAGACTTAAGGGGCAACCTTTTCACGCAGAGGGTGGTATGTGTATGGAATGAGCTGCCAGAGGAAGTGGTGGAGGCTGGTACAATTGCAACATTTAAGCGGCATTTGGATGGGTATATGAATAGGAAGGGTTTGGAGGGATATGGGCCGGGTGCTGGCAGGTGGGACTAGATTGGGTTGGGATATCTGGTCGGCATGGACTGGTTGGACCAAAGGGTCTGCTTCCATGCTGTACATTTCTATGACTCTATGACTCTAATCAAATCAAATCTCTATGGGTCTAATACCTCCATCATCAGCACGGAGATCCCACCAATCTGGGCAGCCAATTGAGAACAAAAATCTAGGCTAAAGAAACTGGTTCAAAGATAAGCCAACAATCCAACAAAACTTTAATTCACTGTTGGGATAAGGGCATCACTGGCTGGGCCAGCATTCATTGCACATCCTAAGGTGCCCATGAGAAGGTGGTGGTGAACTGACTTCTCAAATTGTTGCAATCCACATGTTGTAGGTCGATCCATTATTTAATTACTGGCACAATTTCAGGATGTTGACCTAATTACACAGAAGGAACAACGATATACTTCCAAGCCAGCATAGCGACTGGCTTGGAGGGGAACTTGCAGGTGGTGATGGTGTTCCCATGTTTGTGCTACCCTTGTCCTTTCTAGATAGAAATAGTTTTGGGTTTTGAAGGTGTTGTTGAAAGATCTTTGGTGAATTTCTGAAGTACATCTTGTAAATAGTACACACTGCTGCTACTGAGCATTGGTGATGAAGGGAGTGGATCTAAGTGGATGTGGCGCCAATCCAGCGGACTACTTTATCTTGAATGGTGTCAAGCTTCTTGAGTGTTGTGGGATCTGCACTCATCCAGGCATCACACTTCCAACTTGTGCCTTGTAGATGATGGGCATGATTTTTGGAGTCAGAAGGTGAGTTGCTCACTGCAGTGTTCCTAACCTTTCACCTGCTCTTGTAGCCACTGTGTTTATGGGGCGGATCCAGTTGAGTTTCTAGTCAATGGTAACCCCAGGACGTTGATAATGGGAGATTCTGTGATGGTAACACCATTGAATGTCAAGAGATAATGATTAGATTGCCTCTTATTGGAAATGGTCATTGCCAACCTTTCTGCAAAGTACATGTTACTTGCCACTTTTCAGCCCAATCCTGCATATTGTCCAGGTCTTACTTCATTTGAACGTGGACTGCTTTGGTATCTGAGGAGTCTTAAATGTTGCTGAACATTGTGTAATCAGCAGTGAACATCTGCACTTCTGACCTTATGATGGAGGGAAGGTCATTGATGATGGAGCTGAAGATGGTTAAGCCTAGGACACCACCCTGAGGACCCTGTAGAGATATCCTGGAGCTGAGATGACTGACCTTCAACAATCACAACCATCCTCTTAAGTGCCAGGGATGACTCCAACCACTGGAGCATTTTGCACCCTGATTCCCATTGACTCCTTGATGCCACACTTGGTCAAATGTAGCCTTGAAATCAAAGGCTGTCACTCTTACCTCATCTCTGGAATTCAGCTTTTTTCTCCATGTTAGAACCAACTCTTTATTAAGGTCAGGAGCTGAGTGCCCCTGGCAGAACCCAAATTGGGCTTTATGGAGCAGGCTATTGCTGAGCAGTTTGAGAGCTGAGAGCTGCTTCATACTCTATGCTTACTGTTCTGATTAAAGAAATGAAAAATGAATATTTGTGTAGTTATAAAAACAAACATTGCTTTTGGCAAGTACATGCCACTGGTAATTGAGCTTGGAATATTTTTGTAAATAAACACAAGATTTTGACTCTAATTGCTATATTAAAATTGCTTCTTGCAACATGAAGTAAAGTGAAATTGAATTTCCACCTTCCACCAGACATCTACCAGCCTCCTATTGTATCTCCAAATGGTGAATGGTGAAACCACAAAGAGCCAGTGGAAAGAGAATTTTTTACAGTTTCCCTGGGGGATTTCAACAGCCCTTAGTCATAGTCATAGAGTCATACAACATTGAAAGAGACTGTTTGGCCCAACCAGTGCACAGTGAACATGTTCCCAAACTAAACTGGTCCCACCTGCCTGTGCTTGGCCCATATCGCTCCAAATGTTTCCTATTCATGAACTTAACCAAATGTCTTTTCAACATTGTAACTGTGCCTGCATCGATCACTTTCTTTGGCAATTCATTCCACACACAAACCAGTCTCTGTGTAAAAACGTTGTGTGTCCTTTTCAAATCTTTATCTTCTCACCTTAAAATTAGTTTTGAATTCCCCCACCCTGGGGAAAAGACCCTTTCTATTCACCTTATCAATGCCGCTTATGATTTTATAAACCTCAATAAAGTCACCCCTCAACCTCCTATGCTCCAGTGGAAAATTTCCCAGTCTTTCCAGTTTATTTTTATATCTCAAACCCTCCATTCCTGACAACATCCCAGTAACTCTTTCCTGAACCCTCTCCAGTTTAATAATATCCTTCAATGGCAAGCACCTTGTAATCCGCTTGTAATTTCCACCCCATTCTGTTTCAAAACAGTCCAGTTTATTTAATGTTGTTTAATTCTCTCTCTGACTTTCTTCCTTTTCTGTCTGCTGCAGGTGGTAGTTCCTATTTCGGTAAATTTCCGAAGGAGCTGGTAACATTAACAGCATGTGATCCTGGTAGTAGCTGCACCAAAGTAAGATGATTCATTTGCATAGTGAATTATGAGTCATTCTGGATCAGTGATCTGCATTTTTTGATGCTGGTTCAACTCCTGTACATTGACAAGTCAATAACCTAAACATACAAAGTGAGTGGTTTGGAAGAAGGTGCAGCCAAAGCCAACTGCAGAATGACCAAATATCTAATTAGTTTAACAGCCTGAAAACACAGGTTTGACCAACTCTCATTCAAGTCACAGATTTTCGATGTTCATATTCAGCAAGTGATAATCAACTCTCCGTTTCAACTTTGTGTGCAGGGTGAGGCAACAAAATAGAGGATACTGTGTCTGAAGCTCTGACAGTCTTATTTAATGCGATGTTTCTTCAACATGTACAACAAGTAAGAGTGTTGTTGTAAGGCTCTTCTCCTGGTATAAATTTGATAACCAGGCTAAAATTTAAAATTACTCCCCACATAAAAGGTCATCTCCACAGATACTGCCTGACTTGCTGAGTATTTCCAATGTTTTATGTTTTTATTTCAGATTTTCAGCATCTACAACAGTTTGCTTTTCTAGAATTTATTACTCTTTCAAATGAAGGCAAAATGAAGGCAGATGCTGGAGATCTGGAACAAGGGTAGAGAATGCTGGAGAAAGCAGGTTTAGCAGCGGCAAAAGAGTCATACCATACTTGAAACATTAACTCTCTTTCTCTCTGCACAGACGCTACCACATCTGTTGAGCTTCACCAGCATTCTTGATACTTGTTATTGCCCCTTCACTAAATGAGGCTGCAGTCATAGTTCCTTTTAATTCAATGACTATTTGTAACCCTATCCAATTTGACCATTCACATCTGTCTTTCACTGGCACAGAAATTCTTGCTCATGTCTCCCTCCAGCCATTGTTCATTGTGCTGTTTTCAGAATGTTGTTGACCACACCAGAATTTATTGCCCTCGAGATGGTGGTGATAAATTGCCTTCTTGAACTTCCGTGGTGCTTGTGGTGTGGTCCAACCCATGTTGTTTATTTTAGTGTTTTGATGCAAATGTGTGACAGTAAGGTTTTATGATTCAGTGGTACAGTTATATAGACTATACTGCTTTAGTAAAATGTTTGGAAATATTAGAATTGTGCTCTATGTCTCTGGATTAGGGAAATTAATCTTCAGTCACGTTTTCTACTTCTGGTCATTATCCAATATACTTGCTGGAAATAAGCTTTGCAGATACTAGTGAGGTTAGCATTAGGTTTATTGTCAATTTTCTTGCCACACACATTGCACACACCCATACTCACTGCCTAACTTGATATATGAAGTATGTCTCTCAGTGAAGGCAGTTGGCATTCATGGAATTGTATTCTGAAATAAATCAGCAAGGTCAGAAAAGGAACAAGGAAAACGAGAGTGGGGGTGGGAAATCAGTACAATGTTCATTATTGTTAAAAATGTACAGTCATTTCAAAGCACTGCCCTTCACTCAGAGCTGCAGTTTCAGTTTAACCTAGTAGCTCGACATGTTAGGTGTCAAACTGAACATGTAGAGATTATTAAGAACAAGAAGATTATGATGGAATTTGCTTAGTGCACAGTTTCAACTGAAGTATGAGGGAAATATGATTGTTCTCTCTCTACTGTAGCTGAAAAGGCTAATTCATATATGAGCATGGTGAGAACTGACTAAGAACCATAGATTGCATTGAAACAGAAGCAAGAAAGTACTTGGTTTAAACACAAGGTGCCATGAACAAAATCATTGATACAAGAGTGATTTTAAGGCAGTTGTACCAAAATAAAATATTGTCTCAGACTGTCTCTAATCATCAAATGAATTGTAAAGTTACTCCACACAGCAAGAAAAATCAAGATGCCACAAGTTTACATGCATATGTAAATACCTATGACTTACATGAAAATGGTTTTAAATGTGACATTGCTGATCTAAAATGGCTTATGTGATCACTTGTCACGCCCAGACAACGTACATGGAATACACAGAAATCTCAGGAATACACAGAGTACTCAGAATTACTTGTTTTAGTCAAGAGGTCTGAAACTTAGTGAGCCATCAAAAACTTTTGCATTTGTTGTGTTACTCACAATTGTCAGACTTGGAATATATAAGCAAACCATATTTTAATAGCTTTCTTTAAGTAAAACAGCAGAGAGGGGAAAGCAACGTGGACTGATAACAGCAAGAGTACCACCCCCCCCCCCCCCCCCCCCCTCACAAACACCCTCAATTTCAAAAACTACAATGAAACAATAGCAACAACCATTCACAGAGAACTCCAAGATATCTATGGTTTCGTCATCATGGAGGAGACAAGACATCAGCAAAGCAGCTGGGATTCATGTTTCAATCTCACAACATAATGACTCTAAAAAACTGTAAACTGTAGCTGCCTTTACCTCCCTGTCTGTGTTAAATTTCTTGGAGGACACTTAGCTCAGTTGCTGGACAGCTGGTTTGCTATGCAGATTTAAGGTAACAGCCATGGGTTCAGTTCCTGTACTTGCTGAGGTTATCCTGAAGATCCCACTTTCACAATCTTGCCCTTCTGACAAGTGGTGACCATCAGTTTAAACTCACCATCAATTATGTCTCTATAATGACAGAGTAGGACCATGGCAACTTTACCTTATTATGGGTCATGACAACCTGCCTTCTTTGGGGGTGTATACTTGCTTATTGTTGTGATTCCTTTTGGAGGGTTGGTAATAAAACTCCACTCTCTTTCACTCAAAGAATTCTTGGAATTGGCTCTGCTTCACTTCGAATTTGGTTAACTATGTTTAACTGAAGTGTGATAGCTACACACCAAAAAGAAAACTAATAAATAATATTTGCTGCATTTGACTCACACTTCTAATGAAAGTGAAATACTGCAGATACTGAAAATCTGAAATGAAAACAGGAAGTGCTAGAGAAACTCGACAGATCTGGCAGCATTGAGAAAGTTTACATTTGAAGTCAATTGAATAAGAGTCATTGAACTTAAAAGGTGAATAATGTTTTTCTCTCTTTAGATGCTGCCAGACCTGCTAAGTTGCTGTTTTTTTTTATCTCATGGCCCTTGTCCATTTATACATAACAATCAAGGTAGCAAGCACATAAAAATATACACACACAATCAGAAATTAAGGGAGTTCTTTCTGTTCAATTTAGTTTTGCTGCACAAGTCAGCATTTTTTTAATGTGGATGCCTGAGAACATTCACTCTGATAAACTAACATATTGACGTTAGCACTGTGATACTCAACAGTTGGCTACAAGGAAATGAACAGGGAGTAGTGTGTAACTGGGAGGTTTTACCAGATTGCAATCACTTGAATGACGTCATACGTTGTTCACACAAAGTACAAACAACTGCTGATCCGTGTCCAGAACTCACTTGTGTGTCAGGATTGCAGATTCTAATAAATGGCTAACTGCTGTGCAGTGGCTCATAAACAAAAAAAAAGTCTCTGACTGTCACTGCTCATCTCTCATTCTGCAATTTGTTCCTCTTTTTCCCTCACATATGTGTCTGACTTCCCTTTCCTTTTTGTATTTACTTCTTTCTCCTCTTAATCTGTAAGATCCATGTGGATTGAATTTTGTGTAGGTGGTAGAGGTACATTTTGTAGGTGACAATTAGTTAAGTGGCTGTCACTGATGTTGTGTCTTTATTAAGGATGGTGGCCTTTTCCAAGATCAACAGTTTTGCCGCACTTTCTCAGCTGAGTTCTCATTCCCATAGCTCCAACCTTCTCCCTCCCTCTACATTACCAGGTGGAATAAAATCCTGGCTAGGACAAAGTGGAAAGAGATACATACATGAGGGAAATGCAAGAGGGATACAGAGAGGTAGAAGCAGTGGGCTTGCCAACCCACCACCCAGCAGCGCAGAGCACCCCACGAACCCTCTAATTCTACTATAATCAGTCATCATTCTCTTGCGTGGGCCTACCTGACTGGCTCTGACAATCTGAGCTCATCCACCTGAATCCTGGAGCTGCTCCCATTCTGTTGGTCTTGTCTGCTTGCAATTCCAGTACTGGGCACTGCTGCTGGTACTGCACCTGGTACAGAAGAGCTATCAACACAAGGAAGCTAATTGCCCATTGCATGTAAAAGCAAGTTTTAGACCAGCCTTAGTGGACTGACTTCAATGCTCCAGTTCAGATAATAAACAACTACCCCATAAAATCCCAGCATGTGTGTCTGTCACTCTCCATTTTCCACTCATCCTGTCTCCTCTTTTCCCCTTATATATGTGTCTGACTCCCCTTTCCTTTTTGTATTGCTGTATCCTCCTTCTTTCCTATTATCTCAATCTTGCCCTTCTTCCTTGCACTACACATCACGACTTCGGTTGGACATAAAATTGAAGGGATAACCTCCCAATCTACACCCCTCTTGAATTTACTTTGCATTTGGGTCAACATAATGGCCAGCGCCTGTCCTCAAATGAGCTCAGAGTAATTGGACATTTGAAGTTTGTTTGGCAATCACAGTCATTTGGGTATTGGGAGTGTCCAGAGTCTATTTCAGTTTAAAAATATGAGAAAGTGGTAAATACTTGGATTGTGATAACAAATTTTCATTGGTATTTCAGAAGAACCATGAAAAGACCAGTTGGGTAGTCATACTTCAGACATTTATGCCTGCTGGGAAAACCAAGAGCAGGATTGAAGGCGGGGACATTGGCTTGCTCCCAGCCTTAAAAGTGAGATTGTCCTAAAGTGAAAAGTTAAGTTGCTCAGACATCAATAGTTTTCTGAGGCCTAGTTTCTGGTCACAATCCTGAGTGCAGGTAAATGCCAGAGAGTCATAGTTTGGGCCCTGTTTGAGCTTCTGTCATACCAAAGACAGCAAATTTTACGGGTGTAGCAGGAAACCTCAATGCACACCATGACTGTGAGGGAAAGGGATGCATCAGCTGTTTTTTTTTTATTCATTCACAGGATGTGAGTGTCATAGAGTCATAGAGACGTACAGCAGGGAAACAGACCCATTGGTCCAACCCGTCCATGCCGACCAGATATCCCAACACAATCTAATCCCACCTGCCAGCACCCGGCCCATATCCCTCCAAACCCTTCCTATTCATATACCCATCCAAATGCCTCTTAAATGTTGCAATTGTACCAGACTCCACCATTTCCTCTGGCAGTTCATTCCATTCACGTACCACCCTCTATGTGAAAAAGTTGCCCCTTAAGTCTCTTTTATATCTTTCCC
>NC_057711.1:64137640-64141657 GCF_004010195.1 Chiloscyllium plagiosum
CATCTCTCTCAATTAAATTTCCGCAGTTACAGCAGACCTTTCTGCCAGCCTCTTTGGGTCCTTTTGAAATCTATCACTATCCTCCTCATGGTTTTCAATACTTCCAAATTTTGGGTCATCAGCAAAGTTTGAAATAATGCTTTGTACGCCAAAATCTAGGTCATTAACATTAATCAAGAATATCAGTGGTTTTCATACTGCCCCCCTGAGGAACCTCATTATGTAGCTTGCTCCACCTTAAAACAACCATTAATCAATGGTCTCTTTGTATCCTTGAAGCACTATCCCTCTTATTCCATGGGCTTTAACTGTGCTGCCTTGTAGCACTTTATCATAAGCCTCTTGGAATTCCAACATCAGCTATGCTACCCTGATCCACCTTCTCTACTAGCTCATCAAGAAACTCGATCGTGTTACTGTGACACAATCAACCTTTTATGAAATCCATGATAGTTTTCCTTAATTAGTCAACAGCTAGTGACCATGCCATCGTGACAGCAGAATGACAAACACTGAGAGCTGGATTCAAGACTTAGCAAACCTGACTTGAGGTGTCCTGAATGATCTCATTTTCATTCCAACAATGTGGATGGTAACTGGAGTCAGTTCCTGGAGAGCTTAAGTCAGCGATAATGGCTGCCAAGGTAGGCAGTTTAAGGGGCACATCTTGGTGCTCTGAAGGTTCACCCCAGGCATTAAAAGAGAGTAAAACCAAACAGAAAGTCCACAAATCCTCTCTACCTCATCTATTATCTATACTAACTCCCTCCCCTCTGCCTAGCCTGCCATGGCCCCCTCATAGATTCCATTCCTCCACTTTGGTAGCAAGAACAGGAAGGCAGATTTCTACCTCAATGGAATCAATTTAGGTAAAGCAGTACAGCGAGATCTGGGTGTTCTTGTACACCAGTCAATGAAGGCAAGCATGCAGGTACAGCAGGTAGTGAAGAAGGCTAATAGCATGCTGGCCTTCATAACAAGAGGGATTGAGTATAGAAGCAAAGATGTTCTTCTGCAGCTGTACAGGGCCCTGGTGAGACCACACCTGGAATACTGTGTGCAGTTCTGGTCTCCAAATTTGAGGAAAGACATTCTGGCTATTGAGGGAGTGCAGCGCAGGTTCACGAGGTCAATTCCTGGAATGGCGGAACTACCTTATGCTGAAAGACTGGAGGGACTGGGCTTGTATACTCTTGAGTTTAGAAGACTGATAGGGGATCTGATTGAGACATATAAGATTATTAAAAGGATTGGACATTCTGGAGGCAGGAAACATGTTTCCGCTGATGGGTGAGTGCCGAACTAGAGGACACAGCTTAAAAATACAGGGTAGACCATTTAGGACAGAGATGAGGAGAAACTTCTTCACCCAGAGAGTGGTGGGTGTGTGGAATGCTCTGCCCCAGAGGGCAGTGGAGGCCCAGTCTCTGGATTCATTGAAGAAAGAGTTGGGTAGAGCTCTCAAGGATAGTGGAATCAAGGGTTATGGAGATAAGGCAGGAACAGGATACTGCTTAAGGATGATCAGCCATGATCATATTGAATGGTGGTGCAGGCTCGAAGGGCAGAATAGCCTACTCCTGCACCTATTGTCTATTGTCTATTGTATACCTCTTATGCTCACATCCAAATCAATTATATAAATGACAAAAACTAGAGGACCCAGCACCGATCCTTGTGGCACTCCACTGGTCACAGGCCTCCAGTCTGAAAAACAACCCTCCACCCCCACCCTCTGTCTTCTATCTTTTAGCAGTTCTGTATCCAAAAGGCTAATTCTCCCTTCAGGCTGGCATTCTTTGCCCAGGGGACAGTGAAGAGTCAACCACATTGCTGTGAGATGGAATCGCATGTAGGACAGACCAGAAAAGAATGGCACTTTTCTTCTCTAAAGGACATTAATGAACCAGATTTCATGGTCATCATTAAACTCCTAATTCATGATGTTTATTGAATTTAAATTCCAGCATCAGCCATGGCAAGGTTTGAACCCAAGTCCCCAGAAGTTTACCAGGGTCAATAACGTTAAGTCATCACCTCGCCATCAGCTCAGAAAACAGAATCTTATAGCTTTCTGAAGGTTGGTGGCTCTGAAGGTTGAGGGAAGTCTGTAAAATTCCCTAGATCGCTTTCCCACTGCCTTCTTGCCTGCACAGACCTGTCCACAGTTTTTCAGTGGATGCACAGGGCCTGAAGACATACCTGTCTGCTCAAGATTGTTAAGTTGGGAATGAATGAATATTTGAGGGATGTTTCCTGCTGCGCTTCCTTCACATCAGGGATCATGCTCACAGAGTTTGCATCTCCACAGGTGCTCCCTCACCACCATCCACATCCTGCCACAAGCTCTCCATCAAAACACCCACTTCCCCAGGCCTCACCTCCGCTTCGCACTCTGACACTCCCTGTACCCTGGACCCTGGGACCTTGAATCTTAGAACTGTTGATCACAGTCACCACTGGTACCACGGGGAATATAGAGATGCTGGTTAATCCAATTAGCCGGGAGCTTTCGGAGGCAAGGTGTTTTCTGAAGGGAGGTGTGAAAATTCCATCTCCAACTCCGTTGAGAATTGAATCACTGTAAGACAACTGATAACATGGGATGGTCAATTAATGGTTCGGTGGTTAAACATCGCCACCAAAAAATTCACACCAGTTGAGTTTTCGAGGTGAAGCTGGTCAAGTTTTGATTTTAGAGTACGGTAACTAATCAAGCAAAGCTAGATAGGAGAGTCTTAGGGTTTGGAAAGCAAGTGCTGTCTGGTGCAGGTTAGTGACAGCAGAAACAAACACCAAGAATGCTGGAGAAACTCAGCAGCTCTGGCAGTATCTGTGCACAGAGAAGCAGACTTCACATTTTGAATCTGATCAGGCTTTTCCTTCAGTTCGGAAAGGTGTCAGAAAATTGTTTTTTTTTAATTTTTGACAGAGGCAAGGGAGGAGCAATGGAGCAGATGGTGGAGAGACCAAATGCAGAGAGCAAAGGGATTGTTAATGGGAGGGAAATAAAGGGTTCAACTCAGGTGAGAAAAGGAGGGAATTGGACCTTTCTGCTCAATGCAAACTCAATGAGACACAAACACAAAATGGCTGTGAAGGAAGGAGAGGGAGGTGGGTGAGAATGCAAGAAAATTGGAGATTTGCAGTTAGTTTCTAAAGTTATTGAATTGAGACCTCGAGGCTATCACTACAGAGGTCATCGGAGCCTGTTAGTTTTACAGTCTGGTTTAATTCTGAGAGGTGATGTTTGGAAGAGGTTCAGTGTATTAACTATATATAACCTAATAACTATTGTGAACATATACCTGAGTTGTTGCTAAAAAGAAATTTCAGATAGTCAGCATTTTGTGGCTAGTATCTCTGTGCAAGCCTTTCCAGTTAAAGTCAGCTCAACTGCCAAACATCGAATCCTTGTAGGCATGGACCCCAGCAATGCCTGCCTCTTCGTAGGATATGTGGAACAGTCCATCTTCCGCAACTACACTGGCACCACACCCCACCTTTTCCTCCGCTACATCAATGATTGTATTGGCACTACCTCGTGCTCCCACGAGGAGGTTGAACAGTTCATCCACTTTACTAACACCTTCCACCCCGACCTCAAATTTACCTGGACCGACTCAGACTCCTCCCTCCCCTTCCTAGACCTCTCCATTTCTATCTCGGGCGACAACCGACTCCCACAGCTAGCTAGATTACATCTCCTCCCACCCCGCCCCCTGTAAAAACGCCATCCCATATTCCCAATTCCTTTGTCTCCGCCGCATCTGCTCCCAGGAGGACCAATTCCAATACCGAACAGCCCAAATGGGCTCCTTCTTCAAAGACCGCAATTTCCCCTCCGACGTGGTTGACGATGCTCTCCACCGCATCTCCTCCACTTCCTGCTCCTCCGCCCTTGAACCCCGCCCCTCCAATCGCCTCCAGGACAGAACCCCATTGGTCCTCACCTTCCACCCCACCAACCTCTGGATACATCGTATCATCCTCCATCATTTCCACCACCTCCAAAGA
>NC_057711.1:64142173-64187319 GCF_004010195.1 Chiloscyllium plagiosum
TATCTCAGCCCGCTTGGCACACCAGCCTCATTCCTGAAGAAGGGCTTATGCCCGAAACATTGATCCTCCTCCTCCTCAGATGCTGCCTGGCCTGCTGCACTTTTCCAGCACCACACTTTTCAACAAACATAGAATCCTTGTAGTGAAGAAACAGGCAATTTAGCCCAACAAGTCCACACCGACCTCCACAGAGTAACTCACCCAGACTGATTCCTCTTCCCTATTACTCTACACTTCTCCTGACTAACCCACCTAACCTACACATCCCTGGACACTATGGGCAATTTAGCATAGCCAATTCACCTAACCTGCACATCTTTAGATTGTAGGAGCAAACCGGAGCAGCCGGAGGAAACCCACACAAACATTTTCATCAATGACTCACCTATCTGACTCTGTAGCTGTTCTAGTGTAGAACTGCGCTCGATAAGAATGCTTGTGATAGTTATGGAAGATCAAGAACTCCTATGCACAGCAGAGTTCTTGATATCAGAGCAGCATCAGAAGCAAATTTGAAGTGGGAGAGCCTGGAGTTTCACAACTTGCTTGAAAGATGTCATTATGAATAAAGAGAGAGATAAAATTAGAGGAAGAAAATTAATTTACATTCTTCTTCATTGTAATGGTTGTTAGGGGGAGGATGAGACAGTGTATCAGTTGAGCATGAAGGAGGAAGAGAGAGCGTCCATGAACTAGGCATTGTGGGAGGAAGAGAAAATTGCCAACTTGAGCTGAGAGGGGTGGCAGGAGGAGGAGGGAATGCCAGATTGAAGAAGAAAAGAAGGGAGAGGAATGTCAGTGTGAACTGCAGAGACAGAATGAGGAGGATGTCAATGTAATACTGATCTAAAAATTAATTCAGTTCTGTAGAAACACTGTTAATGGACACAGGGAATACAAGCAATGAGCTTAATGCTGACAGGTGTAACAGAAGCTGAATCACCAGAACTGAGAATTTCAGATTTTTCCCTTCCTTGAAAGTGTTTTCGTGTTCCTTACCGAGCAAGTGTTTGTTTTCCTCTGCAATGCGAGCCTCAGAAAATATTACAATGATTGTAACTTACTGCAGGCTCTGGAAACACATGCACGAAAGAAACAGCAACCAGGGGAAACAGAAAATTGGGGAAAAAGGACATTGGGCTGAATTTTATCAAAAATTAGCTCATTGGCAATTTTGGGAAGTTTTACCGAGGGTTTCTCTCTGAGAGCTCCATGAGGTTTTCTCAAACAATTCTCTGGTGCTGCTGCATTATGTAGGACCGGACCAATGTGGCACCCCATTTGTGCTATTATCGAAAAGTGTGGTGCTGGTAAAGTACAGTCGGTCAGGCAGCATCCGAGGAGCAGGAGAACTGATGTTTTGGGCACAAGCTCTTCATCAGGAATGTGGGAGAGAAGGGGGCTGGAAGATAAGTAGGAGAGTGGGGGTGAGGCTGGAGGAAGGTAGTGGGAAAGCGATAGGTGGATGCAGGTGGCAGGTGATTGTGATATGTCAGTGGGGAGCATGAGAGGATAAGTGGGAAGGAAGATGGACAGGTAGGACAGGTCAAGAGGGCAGTGCCAAGCTAGAGGGTTGGATCTGGGATGAGGTGGGGGAGGGGAGATTTGGAAACTAGTGAAGTCGATGTTGATGCTGTGTGGGTGTAGAGTCCCGAGGCAGAAGATGAGGTGTTCTTCCTCCAGTTGCTGGGTGGCCTTGATTTGGCAATGGAGGAGACCCAGGATTTGCATGTCCTTGGGGAGTGGGAGAGAGAGTTAAACTTGTTGGCCACAGGGCAATGGGGTTGTTTGGTGCTTGTGTCCCAGACCTATCTTGTACTCACCAGCAGGGGAAGTGCCCAACACTGCTGGGATCTCCCAGGATTTCCAGGGCGTGTGCCATTTTTAAAACAGAGCTCCTTGATAGTCCCTATGTGAGACAAACTATCTCAGATATAGGTGATGTAAGGACATTGGCGCCCGCTTCCAGTCCTGCCACCTTTAAAGTGCACCAAAAACAGGACCATGTCAGGATGGCAAAGGGGACGTGACTCCCTACCAACAAAAAGATCGTAAGATGTTGGAGCAGATTGAGGCTAGTCAGCCCGTTGAGTCTGATCCACCATTCAATTATAGCTAATAAGGTTTTCAACCCTATTCTCCTGCCTTCAGCCCATAATCCTTGATTCCCCTTAATAATCAAGAACTTTCTTTGTCTTAAATACACTCAACGACTTGGCCTCCACAGCCTTCTGTGACAATATATTCCACAGATTCACCACTCTTTGGCTAAAGAAATTTATCCTCATCTCAGTTCTAAAGGGTCATACCTTCACTCTGAGTATGTGCCCTCAGGTTCTAGTCTCACCTCCTTATGGAAACATATTCTACACATCCATTCTATCCAGGCCCTTCAGTATTCTGTAAGTTTCAGTGAGATTCTGCCACCATCCCTGCACCCTCCGCCCCCCCCAACCCACCTCCCATCCTTCTGAAAAATCAAGTACAGACCAAGAGTCCTGAATCACTCCTCATCTGACAAGCCCTTCATCCCCAGGATCATTCTTGTAAACCTCCTCTGGGCACCATCCAACATATCCTTCTTCAGATAGGGGGCCTGACACTGCTCACTATATTCCATATGTTTTCTGACCAGAGTCTTCTTCAGCTTCAACAATACAACCCTGCTCTTCCATTCTAGCCAGCCCTCTTGAAATGCATGCTAACATTGTATCTGCCTTCTTAACTGCCAAATGAATTTGCATGTTAACCTTAAGAAAATCCTGAACTAGGACTCCTAAGACAGTTTGTGCTTCAAATTTCCAAAGCTTTTCCCCATTTAGAAAATAATCTATATCTCATTCTTCCTAATGAAGTACATAACCTCACACTTGCTGACATTGTATTCCATCTTTCATTTCTTTATCCAGTCTTCTTGCCTGGCTGAGTCCTTCTGCAGCCTTCCTGCTTCCTCAACACCACCTGTCTCTCCACCTATATTTGTGTCATCTGTAAACTTAGCAACAATGCTCTTATTCCAGAGTGTTAATGTATAAAGTGAATAGTTATGGTCCTAACACTGACTCGTACAGAACTCCATTTGCCACTAGCAGCCATCCTGAAAACGATCCCTTGATCCCTACTCTCTGCCTTCTGCCAGTCAGCCAACCATCTATCCATGCTAGTGCCTTGCCCCTAACACCATGGGGTCTTATGTAGCAACCTCCTGTGTGACATCTTGTCAAAGCTCTTCTGGAAATCCAATTAGATCACACACAATAGCTTTCCTTTGACTTGCTTATTACTTCTAAGAAAATTCTAACAGATTTGTCAGGCATGACCTCCCCTTAACGAAGCTAGACTGACCCACCCCTGTTTTATCATCCAGTTCCAAGTACTCCACAATCTCATCCTTAATAATGAACACAAAAATGTTACCAATGACCAAGGTCAGATTAACAGGCTTGTAATTTCCTGTCATCTGCCTCTTTCCTTTCTTAAACACAGATGTTACATGAGCCATTTTCCAATCCTCTAGCACTCTCCCTGACTCCAGTGGTTCCTGAAAGGTCCTCACCAATGCCTCTACAATCTCCTCAGCTACTTCTTTCAGAACCCTGGGGGTATAATGCACCTGGTCTGGATCATTTATCCACCTTCAGACCTTTCAGCATCCCCAGCACCTTCTCCTCAGTGATGGCCACTAAACTCACTTTTGCCCCTGACTCTTTTGAAGTTCTGGTATTTTGCTGGTGTCATCTACTGTGAAAACTGATAGAAAGTATCTATTCAGTTCCTTCACGAGTTCTTTGCCCCCAATATTTGCATCTCCAGTTTCATTTTCAAGTGGTCTAATGTCCAGTCTTGTCTCTCTCCTACCTTTTAGATAACTAAAACAAATTCTTACAATCATCTTTCATATTACTATCTAACTTACCCTCATATTTCATCTTGGCCCATCTTGTTTTGTTTAGTTATCCTCTGGTGATTTTTAAAGGTTTCACAATCCTTTGGTTTCCCATTTATCTTCACCACATTGTATGCTTTTTATTTCAATGATACACTGTCCCTGATTTCCCTTCTCAACCATGTTTGCCTGGTCCTCTCCTTAATATGTTTCTTTGTCATTTTGAGATGATTCTCTGTTGTGCCTCTCGAATTACCCCCAGAAACTCCTGCCATTGTTGCTCCACCATCTTCACTGTTAGAATCCCCTTCCAATCAACTCTGGCTAGCTCCTCCCTCATGTCTTTGTAGTTACCTTTACTCAATTGTAATACACCATTGTTCAAAATCAATGCATTCGCAAAATGGTTTCCTTGCCTACAGAACGTAAGTGTTTAGTCACAGAAAAACATTGTTTCTTGACTTTTGATTTTAATATGTTAGGTGTTTTTCCTTTTACCAATCATCTACTGTTAAAAGCAAGTACTTGGTTAATCTGGAATTGTTGGCTAGATATTTCAAATGATCTGATAACAAGGGGCAGTCTATTCACTGCATCTATTTTTCATGGAGCCTGCTCCAATAACTGTCCAAAATGTCTCAATATATGTTTGCAGCATAAAGAACCACCTCCTTATCTTGCCCATGTTTGATGTGGAATGGTATCTTTCCAGCTAAATCAGCTATTAACTCCAAAACAGAGAGAATTGACTATGGCATCTTTTAGGTTTTGGCCAATTAGATTTCATTACTTAAGCTCATCCTTGTAAACAGCAGGTTATGTTTGATGAGTTTGTTTTCAGCTTGGAGGTTCTTGCTCGTTTCCTAACAGTTACACATATGTATTTTTTAAGTGTGAGTCAAATTTCTACTTGATTCCAGCAGGCTGTAAGTTAAGATGGATAATAACAGGATTTCAGCAGATTTTCTGGCTGACTGTATTGTGCATGTTCCTAACTGAGGCAAGATATCGTTGTATGTGATGTATATCAAGGGCATAAATCAAATCTTTGATTTATGTTGAGTGCTTATCCTATAGCCTGTCTGATTGACTCTGCAGTGAACTCAATGGATTTCAATCCTTGGTAAAAATGTGCAAAGTTTTAATGCACATAACATAGTAAAGAATTTTCTCTTAAACAATGCCCAGTCCACCTCTCCATCAGGTTATTTACACCTATAGTCAGCATGAAGTATGTGAACTTCTGTTGTGTGTACACAAACTAACATTGCCCCTTATCTCAGATGAAAAGTTATCATTTGAGAAGTATTCATTTCTGTTATCGTGAGACACATAACTGGTACAGGGCACTTGATGGTGATGTATTGCAGATTCAGGAATGGACTCTGTGAGAGAACCACACCTGAAGCCCAGATGTGCTACAATGGCTTCTCTAGTACAGCAAAAGTATCAACAAAGAAAGCTAAATTTTGAAAGTTAAATAAAAAATAACCTTTACTGAATCTGAGATAAACAGTACCATTTTGCTGTTACTATGAATGAAGTTTCCAGGGATTAGGTCATTATGACTCAGAACTCATGCCAGAGGGAAAGTCCATCAAGTGGAGCAGGTGATAGTCAGAAAAGCATCTAAATTCCTATAACCTCTATCTGGCATCCACCATTAATGGCTTTATAATTGAAATGTGGAGCTTTGCAATGGGGTAGTAGCTGCATTTTTCTCTGGGACTCTGATGTTATTTGCTAGGCCAGTATTTATGGCCCAGAGGGCAGTTCGAAGTCAAGCGTATTCCTGTGGTCTGGAGGCAGAGGTAAGGATGGCAGATTTCTTCCCTAAAGAAAGGAAAGCTGGACTTTTACAACATTTGGCATTGGTTTCTATGATTGTATGTAAATTAGCTTTTTAATGCCAGATTTTTAAAAATTGTATTCAAATTTAACATTTGCCACACAAGATTCAAGTGTACATCCCAGAATGTTAACTTGAAGTTCTGGATTACTAGCCCAGTGACATTAGCACTATAGCACAACTGTGCCACTATTGCTGGAGTCCTGCCCCAAATTCCAATCTCATACATATTCACACTTCTGATTTCCACCCAGGGAGGATCAGAATTTCCAGGCACTTATTTTTGCACTGGCAGAAAAAGTATGTCTTACGATAAAAAGTGTGTTTGCATCTGGGGAGATGATTGAAGAAGCATGGAATATTTGCTTTCAAAATGTGGAAAATCCATCTGCAGTGATGCTCAACTTGGAAGATGCCCTCCTGACTGTATTTTCTTCAAATGAGGCATTAACTAGGTATTAAAATCAAAACCCTGTTGTCAGCATCTTTCCATCTCCGTACAATGAAAGATAAGCAATTTTATTAAAAATGTTCGAAGTTCTGGTTTTACTGGAGTCAAGAAATGTTAATATTAAAAGAGAATATCAGCATTTCAAGATATTTCAATTTCTAATACATTAAAACTGCTTCCCTACCTTACATTTTCTCACATGGTATTTAAAACTATGATCTGCCCCACCTCCTCTACCACCTCCTTATTTACCTTTCAACCTTCAACGATATTGTATACCAAAGTTAACGTTGTCTTGGAAACAGAAACACAGATCTAGTCCTCAAAATAGAATTGATTACAATGCAAGCACATTGATTTTCCTCCCTATGAATGTAGTTATCTATCCTGAATTCTGGTATACAAAGAGTCCATATGTCTATATGCTTCTGTCTTCCGCATTGCAGTGTTAGCATTGGAATTGCGACACTTCTCAAGAATCTGTTTTGTATGAGGAAAGAGGTCAACAATTTCACCTGACCATGGCTACAGTTGTAACAGTATCAGATGCTAAGAGTAGTCCTGTCAATGACTGTCAAAGCAGAGTTGTTATCAGCAGAAGGAGATCTATTCATGATCTCACACTTCTTGACAGAAGGCACATCACATACTAGTGGTACCTGGGGTCCAGTACAGCTTCAACAATAACATCTACCCCGGAAAATTGTCCAGGGATGTAAGGGAATGAAAAGCAGAACAAAATTGACCCAACCAATTATTGTGCTATCAGCCATTATACTGTCAGCAAACTGATGGAAGGGGTCATCCAAAGTGACATCAAGTGACACTTGCAAAGGAATAACCTGCAGTCTGATGTTCAGTTTGGGTGCTGCCAGGGTTACATTTGATCTTGGTCCAAACATGAACAAAAGAGCTGAATTCCAGAGGCGAGGAGGAAGTGTTCACCCTTGGGCATCAAGGCAGCATTTGAGAACACCTAGTAAAACTGGAATCAATAGAAATCATGTGGAAAACTCTCCCACTCACAAACACAAAACAAAATCATTCTAGTTGTTGGAGGTCAATTGGCTGAGTCCCAGGACAATACTGCAGGGGTTCATCAGGCTAGTATCCTTGACCCAATTGTCTTCTATTGCTTCATCAATGATCTTCCCTTAATCCAAATGTCAGAACTTTGCTGATGCTTACACAATGTTCATGACTTCACCGATACTAAAGCTTTCTATGTCCACGAGCATGATCTAGACAACAATCAGGCTTGGCTTGAAAAGTGGAAAGTAACAAGAGGTAATCTCGCAGTCATCCCTTGGCATTCAGTGGCAGTACCATCACTGAATCCTTTCTTCTCATCATTCTGGGGGTTGCCATTGATCAGAAACTGAACAGGATCAGCCATATAAATACCCTGGCTCCAAGAATAGGTCAGAGGCTGGGAATTTTGTAATTTACCTCTTGATTCCTCAGTCCAAGAGCCATAAGGCAAAAGTGAGGTGTGTGATGGAATACTCTTCATTTTCTTAGAAAAGTGCACTCAAGAAGCTTGACATCATTCAGGACAAAGCAATCTGCTTGACTGGTAACCTATCAACCACCTTCAACATTTACTCTCTCAATACCAACACAGTGATCATTTGGTGCACCATCTACGGGTTATGATCCAGTAACTCACCAAGGATCCTCAAACCATTCTGACTTGGAAATATATTGCTGTTCTTTCCCTTGTCTGGGTCAAAATCCTGGAATACCCTTCCCAACAGCACTTTGAGACTCCCTAACACCTAAAGAACTGCAACAGTTCAAAAAGGCATCTCACCACCACTTTCTCTAGGGCAAGTAGGAATGGATAATAAACATTGACCTAGCCAACAATGCCCACATCCTATGAATGAATTTTAAAAACTCTAGGTACCCTCTGCATTATACATTTGTTTGATTACATAAGTAGAGCTGCCATTTATTTTCAAGGCTAAAGGAATATGAATCTATTGATTAAAAATAATAATCAACAATTGTTTGTAATTCAAGAGCCCCAGAAATAGAGCGGACATAGCTGATTTTTACATTCCAAAATACAATGAGCTTATAGGTTTTGCTGGAGATAATTCAGCTACTTCCAGGCACCCCACTTACATGGAAGAAATTTCAACAATATATGTGTAAATAAATCACTTCTAACTAAGCAGGGTAAAATGGTGTTTCCTTGGCTTAGTTTGTAGCACCGTCACCTCAGTCAAATAGATGTGGATTCTAGGTAAAAGTGAAGACTGCAAATGCTGGAAACCAGATTTTAGATTAGAGTGGTGCTGGAAAAGCACAGCAGGTCAGGCAGCATTGGAGGAGCAGGAAAATCGACATTTCGGGCAAAAGCCCTTCATCAGGAATGAAGTTCCATTCCTGATGAAAGGCTTTTGCCCGAAACGTCAATTTTCCTGCTCCTTGGATGCTGCCTGACCTGCTGTGCTTTTCCAGCACCACTCTAATCTAAACCCTAGATGTAAATACTGTTAGAATTAGAATAGTTAGGTGGTTGCTTTTACTGGCATGGATGTGATGGGCTGAAGGGCTTTTCTTCTGTGCTGCAGTCAATGCCGTTCTACATTTCTAAGTCTCACTGTGGAATCTAATTTATTTACTAGTCTGACTCCATGCAGTGCAGCGGTAGATGATGTCTTTCAAGTAAGGTATTAAATGTGATCATGTTCAGTTAAATACTAAAGATCCCAAAGCAGAGCAGAGAGATTTCTGGCCATCCTCCCCTTGACTGACAGTGGAATATTTTTCCCTTGGGTGATTGCAGTATCTTACTACATGCAGAAAGGACTATTTGCAAAGGAGGTGATTACGTGTTTTATTACTTCAGCTCATAAATGTATTGAAAATGATATTATCATCCATAAGGATACTTTGCTAAATCCCCCATCTTTAGTGGCATTCTAAAAATATGATGAAACCTGAACGTGAACTAGATAGATAGAGAGACAGACAAAGAGAGAGACAGATAGAGAGGTAGATATGTAGAGAGAAAGGTAGATAGCTTTGATTGATTTGATTTGATTGAAGCTTAGACTTCAAACTACTAGCATGTTGTCTATTTTTGTGAAAGCGATTAACAATGAATTAGGTCAGTCTTCCCAGAAACATGATTTTAAACCAGTATATGTCAGACAGCAGGTGACTGCAAAGCCTTCTCAAGTCTTAAAGGAAGTTAGATTATACTGTGGGAGATTTACGGCAGTAGAGAGAAAACATTAAGCAATTGGTATTCACAGAATCTAGGATGAGCAAGTTTTATTTTCATCATGTAGTTCAAAAATTTTGGTTCAGTTTGAAGGAGATCTGACAAAGGTCAGATGCAAGTATTGTATCTCCTAGTAAAGAAGATTTTCCAGTGCAGTGATGTTAAATAAATATATTACCTTATGGAAGAGTGTAATGTTCGATAGCATAGAGAAAGCTCTCTTGATTTTGATTAATTGTTAAGTGGTGATTTTGGTGAATGAATGGATTTTGGTTAACCATGTGTTTTGGAAATATTTCAAAGTTGTTCTAGTTAGATAGCTTGGTTTACTTATTTTTCTTTATTGTTTATTTTGTGTAATGTGCTTTGATAATGATAAAAATGTAGGCACACAATGTCTTGCATGCTTATATTTCATTGAAAAACTGTCATGTTAAACTAAGAAAGAAAACAAGATCTATCAAGCCAACTTTTGCTTCTGGAATCTAACTGTTAATAAAAGTGTGAACATAAGAACTAGGAGCAGGAATAAGCAAGTTATGCCATCGAGCCTACTCCACTACCTAATATGATCATGGCTGATCTCATTTCAACCTCAACCTCCACCCCTCCAAGACTTTCCTGCCATTCCTTCACTGTTGCTGGGTCAAAATCCTGGAACTCTATCCTTAACTTAAAGCACATGGATGACCACAGGTTCAAGAAGACAGTTCACCACCACCTTCTCAAAGGCAAGAAATGCTGGCTCAGCCAACACATCTCACATTCCATGAGTGAATTAAAAAAAGAACTTTAACCCATTAATTAAAAGTCTGTCCATCTCCTTTTTAAATTTACTAGGACAGGTGCATCTGTAGCTAGCAGATTGGTAAGGATGAGGTCTAGTATGTTTTTCCCTCTTGTTGGTTCCCCCAACACCTTTTACAGACCCCTGTCTAGCAGCTATGTCCTTTAGGACCCAAGCAGACTGATCAGTCATACTGCTGCTGAGCCACTCTTACTGATGGACATTGAAATCCCCCATCTAATTTGTGTCCTTATCATTTGCAGTGCTACCTCCAAGTATTAATCAACATGGAAGAGTACAGATTCATCAGCCAGGGGAGGAAGGTAATCATCAGAAGGTGTCCTTATCCATATTTAACCTGAAGCCATGAGACCTCATGGGGTCCAGAGTCAATGTTGAGGACTCCCTTGGCAACTCCCTCCTGACTGTATACCACTGTGCTGCTGGTTGGACAGGACATATCCAGGGATGGCAATGATTTGGAGTGTTGGATTGGGGTGTATAAAGTTAAAAATCACACAACACCAGGTTATAGTCCAATAGGTTTAATTGGAAGCACACTAGCTTTCGGAGTGCTGCTTCTTCATCAGGTGGTTGTGGAGGACACAATTGTAAGGCACAGAATTTATAGCAAGAGTTTACAGTGTGATGTAACTGGGGCATTACCTGTAAGGTATGGTTCCATGAGCATGACTACGTCAGGCTGTTGCTTGACTTGTCTGTGAGACAGCTCTCCCAATTTTGGCACTAGCTCCCAGATATCCATAAGGAGGACTTTGCAGGATGGACAGAGCTGTTTCTGCCATTGTCTTTTCTGGTGCCTAATTTGCTGCCAGGTGTTCCAGCTGGTTCCATTTCTTTCAGACTTTGTAGTGATTGATACAACTGAATGGCTTTCAGAGATCAAATAAGAGTTGATCACATTGCTGTGAGTCTGGAGACACCTGTAGGACAGACCAGATGAGAATGGCTGATTTCCTTTCCTGAAGGGCTTTTGCCTTTAATGTTTGCTCACACAAAACCTGCAGGGATTTGTGTATAAGCCTATTCAAATTAGAAATGGCTTTAAATCTCATTGTTTTTGTTTTATTTAACCTATGTTCAGTGATGTTATAACACACATCTGGAGCAGATGGAACTTGAACCCAGGCTTTCCAGTGAAAGGTAGAGACACTGCCACCACACCATAAGAGCGCCCCACTCCCCCAACTGTATCCTTTATAGTGATGTTTTGATTGTTTTCAACTGTTTGACCTTCTCGAAACAGTCAGTTTGGTTATAAATCTAGCTAAGAGTGAATTTTCCAAAGCTGAAGTGACTTATTTAGGCCATACTATGGGACAAAACCAAATAACACCCAAGAAAGTGGAAGAAAAGGTTATTTTGGATTCTCCCGTAGTTACAGCATTATGGTCTACCTATACAAAAAAGGTCTGCAGTGGTTCAAAAAGGCAACCCACCATCACTTTGTCATGAGCAATTAAAGCTATATAATAAATGCTGGTCTAGCCAGTGAAGCTCAAATCCCACAAACGAATGGCTGAATTAGACAGATTCTTATTCAATATGAAATACAAGAGTTATGGGGGAGATATGAAAATGGAGTTAAGGCCACAATTGGCTCAGATGGATCCTATTGAATGCAAATACAGGTTCAAGGGCTGAATGGCCCACTCCTGATCCTATCTCTTTTGATCTTTATGGTCTTACTGCACATTCAAATTCACAGCTCAGATTATTATTCAGTTGCCAAGTTTGTGATTGTGGCTTGCAAACATTTAAGGTTTTCTAGGTTGGCATGTTACGGAACTGATATCCTATTTTTTAATGAATAAAGATTATATTTAGTCTTCAGCAGAGTATTGAGATATTTAAAGAAATACCTCTTTGATGAAACAGTTGTTTTAGAATGTAATGTGAGTAATCTTCTCCACATATGAAAGCAGAGGTCAGTCTGTAGCACAACATTAGCCTCACCCACTTAGCATTCCGGCCATGTCATCAATCAAAGTTCCAACTGCCTTCAGTGTTCCATGAATACTGTGGGTGGAGTCATCCAGCAACATATTAGCAATCATAACATAATCAATGTGTTCTTTTACCAATTTTTAACCAAGATAGAAGTCTATAAAATTATGAGATGCATAGATAAGGTTGACGGTCAGAATCTTTTTCCCAGAGTTGAAATGTGTAATACTAAGGGGTATGCACTTAAGGTGAGAGGAGAAAAGTCCAGGGGAGATGTAAGGGGCACGATTTTTTAGTCGGAGTGTGGAATACACTGCGAGGGTTAGTGGTGGAGGCAGACATGATAGGGGCATTTAAGGGACTTTTAAATGAGCACATGAATATGCAAGAACTGGAGGGATATGGACCAAGGCAGGCAGAAGGGATTAGTTTAATTTTGAAATTATGTTCGGCATGGGCCGAAGGGCCCATTCCTGTGCTGTACAGTTCTATGTTCTATTACTCACTAAAATCTATTACTAGTCTCATCACATGGTGAAGTATACAGTGGGCTGGCTCTATCAGTACACCCACTGCACACCCCATGCATTTCTTTCCCTTAATCAACTTCTCCAGAGATGTTATTACACTACCTTTGTAGCAAGTGGGCTGTGCACCCAGGTTGCTTGTCTCAGAGTGATGGACACTACCACTGAACCACAGGAGTCTGCTTACACCCATGTATCTATTTATATTCATAGATCAGGTCATTCAGCAATTGTCAACCTTTTGGGGCTGTGTGAATTTTTCATTGCTGCTTTTCAGAATTTACTGGTTTTCAGACTGTGACCAACCACCTAAGGACAATTGAGGGAGCTAACTGGGATTTCCCAGTCGGTACCCAATTTCCAACTAGTAAAGAATAGCTGTCCTGAGACACTGTCCCAGGAGCAAGCTGGGCTGGACATGGGAGAAATGCTTCTAGATAGGAAGAGGCCCTATATTTCAGCAGCCACAGGCCAACCTGTTGTGTGCTTCATCCAGCCCACACTGCAGAAACCTTTTTTTAAAAACTTTACCTTTATTGTGGAGCTACCTTACTTGTCGTGACAGTCTGCTGATGCTGGAAATCCTTAATTGGATGGTAAACCAACTTTATTGAATATTAACTGGTTGACAAGAATTACAACAAGTGATGATAGCCCATTCAATGCAAGTTTATGACTCATATATGAAGGCTTCTGAAGGCCACAGTAAAAGTCCAGTCACAGAATGACTCCTACCGTAAAGTGGATGTGGAGGCAAATCAGATTAGGCTCAGCTATAACTTCATAGTTGTGGACTAACCCTTCGCTGCAGGTTTGAGGGTGAATGGCTCATAAAAATTAAAGTTTGACCGAGAAACCACCACCAGCCCCAGCCTATTCCCCATTTTACAGAATGCACTGCAGCAACTCAGCTAAGCTCCTTCAACAACTATAAATGGGACCTGTTCCTTCCAAGTGCATTCAAAGAAAACAACAAAGTTCAGAAACAAATAACCAATAAAACTTGCTGGATCTTCATGGTCTGCTGCTGCTACAATACCCTGGACATCGGCCCTTACTGTATTATATCCCCAGCTGAGTACTATACACACCTATCTGACATGAGTAACCACATAGGCATTTTGTTGACATGCAAATGAATGTGTATCAGAACTGGAACCCTCACATCCCTCCCCTGGCTCCCTATCCTAAGTAGGGGTATTTCTCAATGGGTTGAGGGAGGCTGTGAGCTCGAAGACAGCAATGGCTACCATAGAGCTGCTGCTTGCAGGGATATAGATCTGTTCTCCGCTAATTTGAATTTTATTTGTTCTACTGGCAGAGTGTCCCAGGTTGGCATTTGTTCTGGGCTTGGAGTCACCCTCATAAAAATGTGGTCCTGGTCTCCTTTAAATTTGGCAGGTGAGCTGATGGGCGTCAAACATTGAGTCAATGCATTTCTGGTCTTATTAGCATCCACAATAATAATTCAACTCTTACCTCAGATTCATGAAGCAGTCCATGTCCAAATGCAACAAGAACTTGGCAATATCTGGGCTTGGACTGAAAAGTGGCAACAGGTATTTGTGCCACACATGTGCCAGACAATGATAATCTCCAACAAGAGAGAATCAGACCTTTGCTTGACATTCAATGGCATTATCATTGAATCCCACACTAACAACATTTTGGAGGTTACCATTGACGAGAAATTGAACTGGAGCAGTTATATAAATGCTATGCTATAAGAGTAGATCTGAAACTGGAATTCTGTAGTAAGTAACTCACCAACTGACTTCTCAAAGGTTGTCCACCACCTAGAAGGCAGAAGTTTGAATTGTGATGGATTAGTCATCTACATGAGTGCAGTGCCAGCAACACTCAGGAAGTTTGACACCATCCAAGACAAACTAGCTTGCTTGACTAGCATTCCATCTAACATTGCTAATGATGCACAGTAGCAGCAGTGGTTACCAACTACAGCATCTTGAAACCTTGATTATCTAGAAGGACAGGCAACCCTCCTCTGCTGAACCTGGGGAAGAGGCACCACTCTGTCCATCAGGAGATCCAGGCTCCTGCGCCAAAGTAAGACAATGATATCCCCCTTTCTGACTTGGCTGGGGCAAATATCAGGAACCATGCAGAGCAGATCCAGGCTGATAGTGCACACTAGGCTTCCAAAGATGATGCAGTCACAAGAGATGAATTCTGGGATATCCCTGGCAGCGTTGAGTTATTCTGGGAATGGCAAATTGCTGGAATCGAATGTGAGGGATGCCACGAGGGTGGGGTAAGTAATTAATGAGGCAACTTTGGTAAGATACAACAAGAAAGGTCATTAGCCCCTGTGACAAAATAATTTCTCCAAAGAACTTAGCATAACCTTTGTACAGACAAAGGAATGGAAGTTTCAGCCCTGAGTTCTTTTATTTAAATAAGATTCAGTTTGAAGAGTCAGTGAGTATTTCAATAGTCTTGTGTACCTGGACAGACAGTAACAGAGAGAATTGTATCTGGTGAATGGGCAGAAAGTCTGAAAAGGAACATTTGCAAACTCATCAGTTGCGGAAGAAATTTAGGAGTAAAGATAGGAGTGAAACTTCACTTCTATGACTAATTAAGAATCTGAAAATTATACTGCTGAGTAAAGGATTAAATCGCGTATTGTTGTTGTTTAGGTTAAGATCTTTCGAAATTGTCATAGATATACACAGAGTTTGAGAGAGGTGTTTTTCTTTACTGTAATAAAAGTTCTTTTGTTAGAAGAACATTAGCAGCTTCACATGTATATGTTCAGTGTCTGACCACCACTGTAACCAAAGAACAAAAATTAAGCTCATGATGACCTATTGAGCCAAGCTTCCGTCTGGGATCTGAATTGTCCTGTACTATTGACATAAATAGATTCTGACAACACAAATTTGGTTGAATTACCAGTTTCCTTTGGGAATGCCAGAGGCATCTTTTTCAATGGTGATTCTCTACAATCTTGAACTCTTTGTGTGTTAATTTTGACATCTCCCATTTTTGCTCCTCTGAAGCTGTAATCATCATCTGGAAGAGACCTATAATTTTGTAGGTGCAACATTTCTTTTGTCAAGGCTGAACACAGCTTCTGCGTTTGAGGATTTTTTGTTTCATAACACTGATGAAGACTAGTATCTGCTGTTTGGCCTACTCTTTGAGTTGGCTTGTCATGTGTGTCCTCCGAATGTTTTTACCTTATAAAGTGGATATGTTATATTGCTCTCCTGTGGTAAGATTGTCTATCCTCCTGCAATCAGTGATTCTTCCTGATTTCTGCTTACACCAGAATCTGAATAGATTTTTCTAAAGTCAAATATGTAAGAAGCCCAACAATTCCAACAGTGCTACTTCTTACAAATTCTGATTTCAAAGCTCCATCATAATTTTTACTCATTTGTTGATATTGTCAATGAAATTATCTACAGATTCTCCTAAATGCTGATCTACACTGCATCTAAGGGCCTGTTTGCTTAACAGTGATAGAGGATGAACCACTTGCAGGTGTTAACAAGAAGAGCAAGTTTTCTTAACAGTATGTAGTTTTTTTAAGTGATAGCAATTGTTAAGTTACATAACCTTATTCATTATATTTAACTAGCGCATCAGGAGTCAGGGATGATGTATGATGTCATGGGAATCTCTAGTGGTTTAACTCAACAACAATGTTGCAAGTTTTCATAAACACCCAGCGCATCTGTGGAGACCGGTACACCAATTGGAAAAAGTGCTAATCATCTGTGAAGTGTAACTTCCAGGGAAGTTCAGGGCAGGGAGGCTGTCTACATCCCTGAAGGCTTACAATAAGTTTATTTTTGTTGAGAATACAGGGGTTGATTATAAAGGGCGCAGATTGCGACTGATCATGATATCTTTAGATAGATCTTGACATTCTCCATCTGTAAAACTCCCACAAACCTGGTTCTCCGCCATCTGCAGATTAGATACCAAAAACTGGATTTCTGGTAGGTTAAGGCAGGCAGACTGCTGAAATGTGACAAGGCATAAGAGTTGGGGTCATGGTTAAATCTGCCAATGCTTCAGATTATTCTAAAGTTTATGAAAATTGGAAATCTTAAACAATATCATTTTTGTTAGTTATAAAAAGGATTAGAGATAAGAATGAAGAATTTTAACTGTGAGAAATGCTTGGAGGTGGGAGAACATGTGACAGTACACCCAGGAATACAGGTATACCCAACCTGACTTAATGATTATAATCCTGACTATGAAGTTTTAGTTTCCTTATCTGTAACAAAAAGATTTTCTGTGAAGTCTTCATGAAAATATGAACCAAGCCACACCTGTTTACTCTGTTCTTGCTTTGTACCTAGTGTTAGATCTCAATTAATTGGACAGCCTGGCTGGCTACGTAACAATGATCTGCAAATTCCTGGAGCAAGAATATATTTTTATAAACTCTTTACTTCTCCTGGAAATGCTTCTCTAAAGCAAGGCATTGGTGAATAATTACCCTAATAATGTTGAGGAATTTTTAGAAGGCCTCAAAAGGATTCAGACTAAGCCTCAAAAAGGAAATAAAGAGATTTAAACTGATACTTTTTTCTTATTATTAGTAATGACCTATTATTAAGAAGTTATAAGGTTCACTCTAGTAACTGCAAATGGCTGAAAGTTTGCTCTCTTTATTGGTTCTAAAGATCCCACATGATAGTAAATCTGGAACATAAAATTAGTCTTAGTAATGGTGAATATGGCAACTATCATGATATAAAACCCAACCACAAGGGGGTTACAAGTTCAAACTTGCTATCAGTAATTTTCAGACTGATATTAGGAAAGTTTTCTTCATATAGAGTGATTGGTATGTGAAACGAATTTCCAGATAATGTTAAACAAAAAACCCAGAATCATTTAAGAAATAATTGGATATAATGCTGACAGGACAGTAAGATCATCCCTGAATGGATAACCAAAGAAAGTCCTTCCTCGTACATAATTCTCCTGTTTTCCTGCTCATGTACTACAAGTGATTCCTGAAGAAGGGGTCATGCCCGAAACGTCGATTCTCCTGCTCCTTGGATGCTGCCTGACCTGCTGCGCTTTTCCAGCAACACAGTTTCAGCTACTACACAGTGAAGGACATTTGATAAACTTGTTAGGGAGCCTTCATGACTTTCCCCTTTATAATGTGCCCAAATGTGCACTGATATATAATAAATCTTAATCAATTTATTATGTGGTATGTAAGAGAATCAAGACTTATATTCTGAATTCCCAACGCACAACGCAAGGGAAAGATCTATCATCATGGTCCCTCCACCTCCTCCCCAAAACATGCACATAAACTCTGTATGTCTCTGTTCCCATTTGACAGTATTATGTCAAGTTTTGCATTTACATTGGCATCGGCAAACCCTCTGAGCTTATGCTGTGGCTTAATTAATGGTAGGGTTTTGTTGCTGTTGTTTACAAGTCAGATTGCCTTTGTCTATTTTGTGTAACTGGCATTCTCTAGGTCAAGATTTTCCTGTTACAGCTAACCAATCAGGAATTCTGCTTTCCAATTTAGTTCAAATCTCAGCAAGCCATAGCAACAAATTAGAAACATACTGTGCCATTGGCAACAGTTTCATTGTAGTGGGGCTTATTTATTTTCACAAACCTACCATGAGTCAGTTGTGGACAGTGTCACATATATGTCCAAAAATGTGCCAAAATGCTAAACTAATGCATATTATTGCTTAAACCATAATTAAGAGATTGGAGTCACATTTTCCTCCACATGGCATTTAATGTGTAGTTAACAGACATTACCAGACAAAAGGCCCAACATACCATTTTCAAAGCCCAGTTTAATTATGTAGCCACGTGGAGGCTGACCAACTGGCTGGGAATATATTTGAGGGGAGGACAGGTGCACACATTTAGGCATGGGAGATCTACTAGGATCAGCTGCATATTATAACCATGTTTCACCTTACTATTGTTCCATAAACAATGTGCACTAAACTGGAGAGAAGAAAGAAATGCTAAGATCATGAAAGCTCATCAAATATCCATTTAGCTTATCTTGATCCTGAAGTTTGAAGCTGCTAACAGCTTCCATGATGATTGCACAATGATCAGCATTACTGACGACTCAAACACTGAAGCAATACTTCATTAGCTTTAAAATCTTTTGAAATGCGTGATAGTTTTTATACTTTTTAAAAGTTTCAATTTTCCAAAATCTCTAACTAACATGGACTTACTTGTCTGGGCAGAAGTGAATTACAGATCAGCTGTGCAAGGGTGTAATGGTTGTCTGATTCAAACTATACAAATAGCAACAGGGTGACATCTATAACCATTTGTATTTAACTCTGTCATGCTCAGTGATTATTATCATTAAAGATTCTGGATATTTAGGTAGATAGATTATTAATTCACAATTAATGTGCCACAAATTTCAATGTGAAACATATTGTACAACTATAATTTCTAATAACTCTAACAGTTATGATGTCAGTTGTTAGTCTGTAACTCTTGGCTGTCAGCAAGAGAATGCATCTTTAATGGCATCTGACCAAGAATTGTGGTCAAATTTGCTACTGTTTTGTTGTTTTCCTGTCTTTCATTTGATCTCTGTAGGAGTTTTAAACCAAAGTGCCCATGTTCACTTTCAATAAGTTACTCCCTGAAAAATCTTCCTAAATTCCATCTTGGCTGGGAAATCACAAGAACCGCAAGAAATAAGAATAGATATAGACCACACAGCATTCTCTGCTATTCAGTGTGATCACAGCTGAGCTTTGGCTTCAACTCCAAGTTTCCTACAAATTCTCCATGTCCCTAGATTCCTGGGGAGACCAAAAAGATCTGTCTAATTGAACACATTTAGACCTGAAATGCAGAGATTTCGAAAGACTCACAACCCTTTGCATGAAGAAGGAATTGACCCCAAACTTTTAACCAGATACCACCATACTGGTGGTAATCTAGGTCAAACCTACTGGAAAATTTCCAAATTAGTCACAAAGGATGGAACTCTACCCTTCTCTATAATGTTAATAATGTCACCAAATAGCTGCTTCAGATAGCAATTCCTGTGTTGAGCAATCTGTATGGAACAAGACTATGGACCAACACATGAAATGAATTGAGTCATCCAAATCTCCAGATGAGCACAAATAAACCAATTAAGCAGAGAAGCCTGAATATTTGAAGAAAGGGTATTAAAAACAGGTGTATTTCTTCATATAACGAGCTGTGGAGAACACAATGCAGTCATAGGAGTCCAAGGGCACAAGGGAATGGTGAAATTTCCTTGCAAACCCAATATCACTGTTCAGAAGGTGTTGAACTTTACAGATTTAGAAAGTGCAAGTTCGGTTTTTTTCCCCCAAAAACCCTGCACATTCTTTAGTGGCCCCATTGGCAGGCCAAGGTGGAGTGTATACCAGCATAATATTAACCATGACCATGCAGCAAACTTCCCATTACCTGACTGAGATGGGGCATCCCAGTGAGCCAGCAGCCCTCCAGCCAGTCCAAATATATTAATACAATCCTTCTCAGTATGGTTTATGGGCACAATATACTTGCAGTATTTCCACGAATGTTGATATTAATGCATACAGTCTGATGCTGCTCCCTCTTCCCTAGAATATCTCTACATCGTAAGCATCAATCCTAGAGTAATAATACTGTAATAGACTTTACTAACATTTATTTCTAAATGTTATTGAAGACAGTTTTCGAGTGAAGTCTTACTTTTACTCCTCTCTCTCTTTCAAATACTCATTTGCTCTTCTGATATCAGAGTAATGTCACCCATTACATATTAACATTCACATTTTTTGCTATATAAACTTTATCCTAATTCATGCCATGCATATCTAGACACCAAACGCTGCATTTTTATATGTCTGCTGGAAAGGAAAAAGTGATGATAATACATTGTGAAATCAGCCATAAATCAATTGTGGCACTGAGGCTTATGTCAACACAGAGTGAAGGAGCAAACACTGAATTTATCTTTAAGACATTGCAGACAATTTTCTCAACAATTTAAAGGCCTTAAGAATTTAATTGTTTAACAGCTTTAAATTTCCAATAAATATATTCATGTTTTACACAGAATCATGTTATTTAAAAACCACAAAATGTACGTGACTTTTCCAAAAGGGTACCCTCTCTCTCCAAATGGTGCCCTTCCCCTCCAATTAACTCCTACAGTTTTAGACTTCCTCCTTACAAAGGTCAAAAGCCTATAACTTTGTGTATTGGACAGCCACCAATGAAAATGAATTTAGACTGCTGCCATGGGGGGGTGGGCATGGTAGCTCAGTGCTGCCTCACAGCAGCAGGGTCCCAGGCTCGATTCCAGCCTTGGGCGACTGTCTGTGTGGAGTTTGCACGTTCTCCCCATGTCTGCGTGAGTGTCCTCTGGGTGCTCTGGTTTCCTCCCACAGTTCAAAGATGTGCGGGTCAGGTGAATTGGCCATGCTAAATTGTCCACAGTGCTAGGTGCATTAGTCAGAGGGATATGGGTCTGGGTGGGTTGCTCTTCGGAGGGTTGGTGTGGATTGGTTGGGCTGAAGGGCCTGTTTCCACACTGTAAGGAATCTAATCTAATCTAAAATTTTAACATGAGCAGATGTCTCCTTGAACAATGGATATGCAACATACACCTGGTTCCCTGCAAAATTACACGTGGTGGCTTCAGCGATGGGGCCTCCAGAATCAGGGCTCCAGCATCACTCTGACCAAGCCAGAGATCCTTACCAGTATTATGAAAATTCAGAAAACTAGTTCTGATGATCTGACTGCAAACAAGACTCATTCTTGAAGGAACTATATATATGAAAACTAATTCACATTGAAGTTATTCTAAACAGAATAGCTAGAAATGGCACAGAAGGAAAAAGCACAGCAGGGCAAAGAAATAATATTAACCAATAAATTCAAGGGCTCGTGGTGCACTAGTACATTAACATCCAAGAAATTGTACAAAAACAGAAAAAAATGACAATTATGAAGAGTTTTGAACTTACTTAATTCTTACAATCTTAAAAACTGGTACACAATGAGTTTCATTGCAAAGAAAAAAACAAAGCTCCACAATATTAAAAATACTTCTTTGGTTCAGTATCAAACTGACAATTTGCATACTCTTCTCCACTTTGGTCACTGCCCAACGATCCAAGTACATAACAGTAAATGTTTAAACAAGAGTTTGAAACTACTGCCAGTAAGTGGAAACTTTTGGACAGGCCCACAGACATTGAAAACAAGAGTTGCTTTTGAATTTGCATACAGATAGCAAAGCGTTTTCATTTCAGAACAAACATGGTAATGTAATGATAAAAGCAGTGTTCATGGCTGAAGTCCTAAATTATGATTTAGAATGTTTTACCAAAGAAGATGCTGCCAAAGCCAGAGCGAAAGAGGAGGTCATTTATCTTCCAATGCTCAAGTATGGAGAAGTAACAAAGAACTAGGGAGTTGTACGTGTTACAGTCTTGTTCAAAAAAAAGGGACTAAGGAAAATCCAGCAACAGTAGCTTGATGCTGGAAGAATTGCGGAAATTATAATCCAGGGAAAAATTAACAGTCACTTGGGCAAATTAGAATGATTTAGGGCAAGCCAGTTTATAATTGTTCATTTCCAATTGTGTTGAATTAACTTGGTTTGATTTTTGAAACGGTAATAGGGAAGGTTTGTGAGGGTAGTGAGTTTGTGATCTGATGTGCATGGATTTCCAAGACATTTTTCATAAAAGGGAAATATAATGCACTTGCCAGAAAATTTGAAGCTCATGGAACAAAAGTAATAGCAGGGATACGATGTTGGCTGAGTGAGTGGTGGAAGTACACAATGATGTTCCCTGACACTTGATGCTGGTGGCCGCCTTGATATATATAAATTACCTAGACTTGGAAGTACAGGGCACAATCTCAACATTTACAGATGACACAAAACATGAACATATTGTGAACCATCAGGAGGATAGTTAGAGATTTCAAGATGACATAGGCAATTTAATACCAGGAAGCCAGTAGTGATACATTGTGGTAGGAAGGATAAAAATAAAGAGTAAAATTCTTTAAGGAATATTGTGAAATCGTGAAGTATGAAATTATTGAAGATGGCAGGACAGGTTGAGAAAGTGGCACAGTGCAGTAATGAATTTAGCAACCTAGGATATATATTCACAAAATAATTGATCCTAGCTCTTTACAGATAATGTAGGAATATAGCATATGTAGATTAATGTAATGAAACCTGTGCATTTTCCATAAGGAAGACTTTTAAGAGAAGCTCTGGACAACTTTTTCCCCAAACTTTGCACGATGGTAGATACCTCAAGAAATCACCTAAGTTAACATTCCATGACCTGCAGTCTCAAAATGTATTGAGGCAACTAAATGTATTGATTCAAAGTCTTTCAATGGAGCGTAATTCTTGCTGCAAGTATGGTAGGGTAAAAACAGTTTACAATCCACAACATGTTACTATTGGTCAGGCTTAATTAGATTATTGCCAAATTGAAGATTTGGAGAACATTAGATTGGAAAGTCATGTTTTGGGGGAGTAGATAATGGTGTGTTGCAGCTTTTGTACCTAGCATTGCTCTGTCAGCAAACTTCATTTAGCATACATTATTAATTTCTGCGGTAAGCAGAATGCTTTTTTGGTACTCTATATATAGCTAGCGAGGGCTAGAATTAGGTTCAAGACTTTACCAGAAAATGAGTCACTTATATTTGCTAGGAATCCACAGCATTAAGCATATGTGCCACATATTAATAAAAGCCCAGTGGCTATTTTCCTGTTTACATTGCTTGATTGCAAGCATTTAAATTACTCACCATTTATGTTCATGAGGCACAATAAGCCTTTTTAAAATATTCAGTCATTTGACATGGCCATAACTGACTAAGCCAGCATTCACTGCCCAGCCCTAATTGCTACAGAGGACAGTTAAAAGTTAACCACATTGCTATGGGCCTGTAGTCACATATAGGCAAGCATGGCAAATTTCCTTCCATGAAGGAATTAATGAACTTCCACTACCATTCACAATGGTGTCAACATGTATCATCTACAAGATGCACTGCGACAATTCACCAAAGCTCCTGATCTAAGTAGTTATGCAGAAATGAGAAAACAAATGTAACACTGCATTAGCCAACAATCATAATATTGGAATAGATGGAGAACATTCAGTCTCTTGAGCTGGTTTTTGACAATTAGATCATTATTAGATAGTATCTTACCTCTATTTATATGCCATTGTTCCCTTAATACAATAGTTAATAATAAAAGCACTTTTGGTCTTGAATATTTCCATTCACCCTATTCTCTCCCTTTTAATGGGAGAGAATTCCAAACTTCCACCACCATTTATGAAAAAGTGCTTCCTGAATCCACTGATAAATGGCCACAACTGAACAAAATAGGATGGTTTTTGTTTTACTCTGAACTGGGGATTCGGGTCTAACCCAGGAGTGCAAGGATTCCTGACAACTGCTCCATATTTTAAAGATGCTGGATAAAGTGTCTATCAGTCAATCACTGCCTGCCTAGTAGGAAGCTGATAAATAAGCCAGGAGTAGGGTGTGTATTGCACTCAGTCCTCCGTGGTGGGACATTTAGGAACACAGCCAGCAAGCCATGAATTGTAAATTCATCAAGGCCACACATTCAGAGGGACTCAGGCAAATTTAAATGACCTTGACTAATTGAGTCAACCTGTCTACTTTAAATTTTAAAATTAAAAAAAGTGTTGGGCAATGAACTGTTGGCCACTATCGAACAGCCACATTATCCATGGCATCATGCCTAATAATCAAGTCTATTTGCAAACCAATAAAATTATATATGTTGTTTCCCCTTCACTTGGTAAATTGACCTGGTGAGTGCAAGATAAAAAGTTTTGACAAAATATTTATTCATCAATACATAGAACTATTGATTTGAAGAGAATTTATTTTAAACAAAACCCAGCAGGTAATAATTGTGCAGTCTCTTCCAAAGTCGTAACCCCATTATTTAGAAGCACAAGAGCAGCTAGAATATTGGAATATGATCATCTGCTAGGTTCCTTGTAATTGAACACAATTCTGACTTGAAATCAGACAGCAGTTCTGTTATGCTGCTGAGTCAAAATTCCAGAATTTCCTCTTTCATGCTGTGGGGTTACCTTTACCATAGACTGCAAGTATTCAAGAAAGTACATCACTGCCATTTGAAGGATAATGAGGGATAGTCAATAAATGTTGGCTTTTGATAAGTTAAAAAGATTGTACTGTGTGTCTTTACTACAGAGAAATTCTCAAAACACTTCAGAGATACAACCATAAAAAAATCACAAATGCAAAAAAGGAAAGCGAGGGCTAATCTAAAACTAAGTTACTAGAAGCAAGCAAAGAAAAGAGTAGAAAATTGAAAGAGATGATGCCAATTATGGCATCTAAGGAGCCGAAGGCTCAACGTTCAGAAACATATACACCTGACATTGACCTAGGCACTGAAAATGACAACAGCAAACATGTTTCAGTCAACACTGCAACATCCTACTTTCTAACAGCTGGGGGCTAGTCACAAAATTGGGAGAATGTCTCACAAATTAGTCAAGTAAAGTTAGACTTTACTTGATTCTAGACTACTAGATAACAGTTATAGAATCATACTTCCCAAACGTACCAGAAAATATAGTATCACTATCCCCTGGTTATGTCCAATCGCACACACAGTGGTGGCTTAGTAATATACAAAGCAGGAAAAAGTTATAGAGACATGGAGTCATAAAGTTAGACAGCAGTGAAACAAACCCTTTGGTGCACCTCATCCACGCCAATGAGACATCCCAATCTGACCCAATCCTATTTGCCGGTATTTAATCCGTATCTTTCTAAACCTTTCCTAGTCATATACACATCCAGATGCCTTCTAAATGTTGTAATTAATATCCCCTCCACCACTTCCTCTGGCAGCTTATTCCATACATGTATAGTTTTCTGGTGAATAAGTTATCCCTCAGGTCCTTTTTAAATCTTACCCTCTCATCTTAAACCTCTGCCCTCCAGTTTTGGACTCACCCACCCAAGGAAAGAGAATTTTGGCTATTCACTCAATCCATGCCTCTTATGATTTTATAAACCTCTATAAGGTAACCCTTCAACCTCCAATGCTCCAGGAAAAAAAGCCCCTTGTATATCTTTTCTGCACCTTCAAGTTTAACAGTCATTCAGTTTGGAAACAGGTGCTTCAGGCCAACCAGTCCATGTTGAACACAATCCCAAACTAAGCTTGTCCACCTGCCTGCTCCTGGCTAATATTCCCTCAAACCCTTTCCTATTCATGTACCTCTCCAACCACCCTCTCAGGAGGTTCATTCCACACGTGAACCACCCTGTGTGCAAAACATTTGCCTCATGTCTTTTTTAAAAATCTCTCTCCTCTCACCTTAATAATATGGCCCCTAGTCTTGAAATCCCCCATCCTAGGGGGAAATACAACTACCATTAACTCTATCCATATCTCTCATTATTTTATAAACCTCTTTCAGATTGCCTCTCAACCACCTATGCTCCAGCAAAAAAGTCCCAGCCTTTCTTTATAAGTTAACCTTCCATACCCATCAACATCCTGGTAAATCCCTGCTGAACCCTCTCCACCGCAATAATATCCAGGATGCAAGTTTGCTCACTGAGCTGGAAGGTTCAATTTCAGATGTTTCGTCACCATACTAGGCAACATCATCAGTGAGACTCTGGATGAAGCACTGGTGATATGGCGTGCTTTTTATTTGTGTGTTTAGGCTTCCTTGGGTTGGTGGCTTCATTTTCTGTGATGATGTCATGTGCTATTCTTTTTCTCAGGGGTTGTAAACGGGATCCAAGTCCATGTATTTGTTGATAGAGTTCCGGCTGGAGTGCCATGCTTCCAGGAATTCTCATGCATGTCTCTGTTTGGTTTGTCCTAGGATGGATGTGTTGCCCCAGTCAAAGTGGTGTCCTTTCTCATCTGTATGTAAAGCAACTAGTGAGTGGGTCATGTCTTTTTGTGGCAAGTTGATGTTCATGTATCCTGGTGGCTAGTTTTCTGCCTGTTTGTCCAATGTAGTGTTTGTTACAGTTCTTGCAAGATATTTTGTAAATGACATTAGTTTTCCTTGTTGTCTATATAGGGTCCTTCAAGTTCATTACTGAGTTGGTGGGTTTGTGGGCTACCGTGATGCCATGAGGTCAGAGTAGTCTGGCAGTCATTTCCGAGATGTCTTTGATATAGGGGAGAGTAGCTAGGATTTCCAGATGTGTTGTCTGCTTATTTTGGTTTGTTGCTGAGAAAATTGACGGACATTCATTGGGTACCTGTCCTTTTTAAATACACTGTGTAGGTGATTTTCCTCTGCTCTTCATAGTTCCTCTATACTGCAGTGTGTGGTGGCTTATTGAATTAACGTTCTAATGCAGCTTCGTTTGTGGGTGTTGGGATGATTGCTTCTGTAGTTCAGTACTTGGTCCATATGTGTTGTTTTCCTGTAGACGCTGGTTTGAAGTTCCCCATTGGCTATTCGCTCTACTGCAATGTCTAGGAATGGTCTTTGTTGATGGTCTTGAAGATTTCCTCTAATTTGTTTTGTTTATTGATGACAAAGGTGTCATCCATGTCGCAGATCCAAAGTTTGGGTTGGATGGTTGGCAGAGCTGTTTGTTTGAGTCTCTACAATACTGCCTCTGCTAAGAACCTGATATCGGAGATCCCATGGGTGTTCCGTTGGTTTGTCTGACACCAAGATAGAAAAGGATGACATAACAGTCTCCTTTGGCATAACAGCTCTGTTCACATCCATCAACATCAACCTGGCCAAGGAAACACTGACTATACTATCAGAAGAACCAAAGACATATACACCAAACACCACCAACTTCATCAGCAAGAACAATATCGCCAAGCTAATGGACCTATGCCTTACCACCAACTTCACCTTCAACAACAAAACCTACACACAAGCCAACAGAACACCCATGGGATCTCCAATATCAGGGTTCTTAGCAGAGGCAGTAATGCAGAAACTCAAACAAACAGCTCTGCCAACCATCCAACCCATACTTTGGGTCCTCTATGTGGATGACATCTTTGTTATCACTAAACAAAACAGAGGAAACCTTCAAGACCATCAATAATACACTTACTGTCATGAAATTCACTAAAGAGGAGGAAAGAAAACAACAACAAACTGCCATTCCTAGACATTGCAGTAGAGCGAACAGCCAATGGGGAACGTCAAACTAGTGTGTACAGGAAAACACCACATACGGACCAAATATGAACTACAGAAGCAATCTTCCCGACACCCACAAACGAAGCTGCATTAGAACGTTAATTCAATGAGGCACCACACACTGCAGCACAGAGGAACTACGAAGAGCAGAGGAAAATCACCTACACAGTATATTGAAAAGGAACAGGTACCCAACAAACACAGTCCACCAATTTTCACAGCAACAAACCCAAACAAACAGACAAAACACGTCCAGAAATCCTAGCTACTCTCCCATACATTCAAGACATCTTGGAAATGACTGCCAGACTACTCAGACCTCTTGGCATCATGGTAGCCCACAAATCCACCAACACACAAACAGCAACTAATGAACTTGAAAGACCCTATACAGGCAACAAGCAAAACTAATGTCATTTACAAAATATCTTGCAAGAAGTGTAACAAACACATTGGACAAACAGGCAGAAAACTAGCCATCAGGATACATGAACATCAAGTCGCCACAAAAAGACATGACCTACTCTCAGTACTATCTTTACATACAGATGAGAAAGCACACCACTTTGACTGGGACAACACATCCATCCTAGGATGAGCCAAACAGAGACACACATGAGAATTCTTAGAAGCATGGCATTCCAACCCGGAACCCTCTCAACAAACACATGGACTTGGATCCCATTTACCACCCCTGAGGAAAAAAATGAAATGACATCACCACAGGAAATGAAGTCATCAACCCAAGGAAACCTAAACACAAAAACACGGATCATATCACCAGTGCTTCATCCAGAGGCTCACTGGTGATGTTACTTAGTATGATGATATGTCTGAAATCAAACCTTCCAGCTCAGTGAGCAAACCTACATCTAGAACCTCAACCCGAGCTACAAATCTTCTCAAAACCCGTTAATAATATCCTTCCTATAACTGGGCGACCAGAACTGGACACAATATCCCAGAAAAGGCCTCGCTGATGTCCTGTACAGATGCAACATGACATCCGACTCCTATACAGAATGTTCTGACCAATGAAGGCAAGCATGACAAATGCCTTTTTCACCACCCTCTCTACCTGCAACTGTCCTGGGATTTTCTCAACATTGACTCCAGCCAACATGAGATTTCATTGCATCAGATCAAACATTGGCAAGAAAACTTTATGATTACTTCACTGACATCCCTCAGTTGATGAATCAGAATTTTGTGTTGAACACAATTTGGAGGAGGCACTGAAGCTGACAAGGGTGCAGAATGTACTCAGGATGGGGGCGTTTAATGTTCATTTCCAACAGTGGCATAATAGCAACAGCATAAATGACCAAGCTGGTCGAATTTGAAAGGATCTGCAGGCAGATGAAGGACTACTAACAGGAAAAAAGATGCCTGACCTCATCCTCATCAGCTTGCCTGCCACAGATGCATGTGGTCATGACCATAAAACAGTCCACTGCACAGTCTTAGTGGAGATAAAATTCTGTTTGCACATTGCATGATGGAGAATATCCTCACAATCACAATAATAAATGGGATATGTTTCAAACAGATCTAGAAACTCAAGGCTAGACATCAATGAGAGTCTGAGAGTAAAATTTCAGCAATGAAATTTTATTCAGCAATCTGCAACCTCATGGCCCAGCATATCCTCGCTCTACTATTACCATCAAGTGGATGATCCATCTCAGTCACCTCCAGGGATTCCAGCATCACAGGTGTCAAATTCAGCCAATTTAATTCAGTCCATTTGCGATAAAGAAACAGCTGAAAGTACTCGATGCTGAAAACATTCCAATAATTGCCCTGAAGACCCCTCCAGAACCTGATGCACCCCTAACCAAGACATTCTAGTACAGCTGTGACATTGGCAGATGATATGTCAGTGCGGAAACTCGCCTGGTATGTACACAAAAAGCAGGCAATTGCTGCCCTATCAGCCTACTTTTGATTTCAGTAAAGTGATGGAAAGGGTTATCAACAGTGCTTTCAAATAGCACTTGCTTAGCAACAACCAATTTATTGATGCTCAGTTTGTGTTTTGTCAGTGCCCCATAGCTTCTGACCTCAATAAAACTTTACTTCTAACAAGAATACAAGAGCTACATTCAAAAGGGAGCTAAGAGTAACTTTTGATGACATCAATGTTACACTTGATCAAATCTAGCTTCAAGAAACCGGAGCAATATTTCCCTCCATAAGGTCAGGAGTAGGGGATGTTCAGCACCACTCGCAACTCCTCAGATACTGAAGCAGTCCATTTCCAAATGGAACAAAACCTGAATAATATCCAGGCTTGAACTGAAAAGTGGCAAATAGCATTCATGATGCACTATAGCCAGGCAATTACCATCTTCAACACAGAACTAATGATCACCACTTATTATTCAATGGCATTGCCATTGCTGACTCCCCCACCATCAATATCCTAGGAATTACCATTGACTAAAAGTTGAACTGGTCTAGAATGTAAATATTGTGGCTACAAATACAGGTCAGAAGCTAGCATCTGGCAGCAGGTAACTCATCTCCTGACTCCCCAAAGCCTGTCCACCATCTACAAGGTGGAAGACAGGAGCGTGTTGGATGACTCCCCACTTGCCTGAATGAGTGCAGGAGCAATTACACTCATGAAGCTTGACACTGTTCAGGACAACACAGCTCAATTGACACCACATCCACAACAAACATTCAGTCTGTCCACCCCTAACACTCAGAAGCAGCAGTATGTACCATTTACAATGTGCACTGCAGAAATTCACCAAGGTTGTTTAGAAAGCATCTTCCAAACACATGACCACAGCATCTAAAAAAGACAAGGGTAGCAAATACATGGGAACACCTCCACTTGCAAATTCACTTCCAAGCTATTCATTATCCTGACTTGGAAATAAATTACCATCCTTTCAGTGTCATTGGGTCAAACCTTTGGAACCCAGACCGACATAGGGTGCACCTACACCACATGGACTGCTGTGATTCAAGACTGCAGCTCATCACGAGCTTCAAGGGTAACGAGAGATGGGTAATAAATGCTGACCTATTTAGGAGAAACCCCTCCCTGAATGACTTCTTTTTAAAGGTCACAGATCATTAGAAAGAATTCTAGACAAATTGTAGGGCTCAAGATTATAGAGAAAGGCAAGACCATAAAGATGTTTAAACAAAAAAAAAAGGGTCATTTTAAATTGGAGTATTGTAGATGTTGAATGATATGGGTGAAATAGATAATGTGCAGAATAGTTTTTTTTTAAAAAAAAGTGTTAAAATAGTTGGATGTTGGTAGGTGGATGACTGGCAAGGAGAACATTAGAATAATTGAGTCTGCAATCAACAAAAATAAATTGTTTTCGTAAATATACACGTAATATCTTAATGCAGATAAACAAGATGCTGCACTCCACTGGAATTGATTAAATGAAAGTTCATTTGCATTTCTAACCAAGTAATATCAGCAGAACAAAGGTATTTCCAAGCTGTTTACCAGCCATGATTTGTTTCAAACTCTTCTGTGAAGATTATATTTTCCCAGTTATAATTTTCCCCATCATTTGAAGTACTAATTAAAGCACTAAATATAAGTAGGCTGGAGAATTTAAATACTTATCAAACATGGCTTGTGGTAGCCACCACTGCCTAAAACACAAAACTATCACACTGCACCAGTATTAGGTAGTGTGAGAACTACCTGCGGAGTTACATTTCTTGTCCAGAGTCCCATTTGTTGAACACCCAAGAAATGGAGTAATCCCATGTCTATGAAATCTTGGCCAGCCTTCCCCTCCACTGGGAAGGTGGCAAATCTTCAAATCACAATTCCTCTGGCTTCCATTTGCTGATCTAAATAGCTTGGCATCACATCTTCAGAAATTATCACAGGTTACCTTTAAACTGGTGTACAGGAGTGGAAAAACTAACAAGTAATGAGAGAGATGACCTGAAGGAAGTTTGTGATGGAGATACATGGAGCTGAGATCACCGAAGCACTCACCTCCAAAGAGAAGTCCGAACCTGTGCCAAAATTCTTCATTTCCTTTAATCTGTAAATTACACCTTGAAAACTATACTGTAACCAAATTTTGCTCAAAAAAAAAAAGGGAAAAGTTGGTGATTATAGATCTGTTTGTCTAATTACAGTTGTGGCTATGTCTTAGATATTATATCTAAAAAATAAAATCAGCTGTAGATAATGAAATTCTAGGATTAATCAATAATGATCTATTTAATAAGTCCAAAAAAAACTCAAAGGAAAATTGCATTTAAAAAGTGATTACTGAGATGGATTTTGGAAATGTAGTAAATGCAGTTTATATGAGTTCTCAGAAACTTGTATAATGAGGTGCTCTATAGTTACTTGATTAACCTGATCATTTTCGTCCAAATTCTACATAATATACTACAGAATATGCAGCAAATTACTATGACACTGAAGCAAAACCAGAAAATATGCATAGCAGTCCATTTAGCATTTCTGGAGTTATTCTGCTGCAAATTTACATCTTAAATGTTAAATTGGCTACTCCCTTTGCCAGACTGGCTTACTGTACATTCCTATCCTTTGTTTACATTACAGTTTTCAGTTTCCAAGAGTTATAAATAAAGTAAGGGTATGATTGTAACCGTTTCCTGTACCTATCAAATACTACTTCAACTTGTCCGCACCATTTTTGATATTGGTTCTTGTAATTGCATATACATCATTAGATCTACGCTCAGCAGCTGGCATATTCTTTGTCCAAACTCTCATATATGCCAAATGCCTTCAAATTCATGAATGCATTGTTATTACCCAAGGGAACATAGATGAAGTGATTGTGAGATGATGTGAACTCTGAACTTGGGAAAATACAATGCCTTTTAACAACACAGTCAAATCCTTGATGCAAGTATATACTGCTGACAAACCAACATTAATAAAGTCCTCTGGAATGAGGCCAAACCATAAAAGCGGAGGGCTGTTGTGAATTTGACAGGATCGGGTCTAGATGATTGTTACAGTGTAGCATTCAGCAATCACACTTGTTAATTAAAGCATGCAAGAGAACTCTGATAAATTCAGGTAGCTATGTCCATATATTCAAATTTAAATTGTCTCAACTTCATCTGTTTAGTATCTCTCTTTTGTAAATCACAAAATGCAGAGTCCATATGTAAATTACAACAGCTGAAAATTATACTATCAAGACTTATTAGTAAAATGTGAGGTTAAATACATAGGCTCCCTACCTTCTCCAGCTTTAATAAGGGGCACAACCAGAACTTTATCGGAGGGCTTTCTAAATCTCCATTCAACCTTCTAACTTCCTTGCATGGTTCTGTCTGTAATAATGTGTATTATTGTAAAAACAATCCAACAATTATATATTGGAAGCATCAATCTCCAACTCATTTCTGAACTCAAAAAAAAAATGGCAAAAGTGTGCAGCTTATTGACTTTGATTTAATTGCTGCATTTAGCAGTTTCGAGAACACTTCACCAAAGCAGCTATTACAAGGCTGTCAAACCATCACAATGTCAGATTCCAGCTGAACAGACTGAAGACAGGAAATATTGGGTGGGTTCTTTCAACAGTTTGCTTTCATGATAAGACAACTCAAATTGTGCCAACAGTGTTATCCTGCTTTTATACTTGAATTTAGGTTTGACACAGGATAAAGTATTTAAAAACAATTAAATGATGTGAAAACTCTAATCTTGGCTTAACCCTTGCACTCAAATGCTTTATTGTTTCGAACCAAAGTTGAGACCAGTCTAACAAATGTTATTTTTCTTCACATAAAGGTTATTTCTGTTGTGATCAAGAGGGCCCTTGGGCAAGTCTACTGTATTTCATTTGCTGCTCTCAATCCTTCCTTTCATAACTGGAATAAGATTTCTTAGTCCTCATCTTCCATATCACTGCCTTACATATTTCAGCACAGTATCTTCTGACATTTCTGACTTTTCATGATTCCATAACCAAACATCTTTCTTTCCTGTTTGTTTTCTCTGCAAGTCAGCTCTATTCCTTTTCCCATTAATTTCAGCATTTTAGCAGTTCTACTCCAGTGACCTCACATGAATCCAGGAGATTAAACACCTTTGCTCAGTGCCCCAAACGTTCCTTTCACAGGGACAGAAATTTGTATTTCCTCCCTTATAGTACATTGTATTTACTGTTCAGGATAGTATCCTCTTCATTAGGGGGACCAAACTCATTCAGTGATGACTTTACTCAACAACTCTATTCAGTCAACAAGTGCAATGTGAGTTACACAGTCTTGACATCAACTGTCCTTCCCATTTGTATTCTGATTCTTGTCATTACCTCATACCTGTTCCAACAAAGCTCAATAGAGACTTCAACAATCTTTACACTTTAACCTAGCCACCCTAAAAAACCTTTGTCTCAACATCAACTTGAGTGACTGGAGCTACATCACTTACAAATACATTTAAAACCGATATCTGATTCAGTTTTAATCTAATCCCTCTTTTCCTTAGGTATCTAAGGCTCAGAAGTTTTACTACTGGTCTGAAATGGAATATATAAATCTATAATATAATATATATCTAAAAGGGGCCACATTTGAATACTGATTCTGTTTTCACCGACGTTGAGTAACGTGCTGTATTTCCAACAGTTTCTGTTATTTATTAGAAAGCTGATATTGGAAATCAAATGAAAATTCACAACTTTCAGAACAAGCTCTTCTGAGGAAGAGTCACCGGACCAGAGATGTTAACTGATTTCTCTTCACAATGCTGCAGACCAAGGGCATTACCAAACCAAACAACGCATTAACCTTCTGAAGCTACCGCACAGGGCATACATGCTATAGACAATTATGATTCCATAACCAGTAGATCAGAGCTAAGCTCTGGAGTCCTACTATATTTAGCCATGAATTCTGATGGACAATCAAATAGAGGAGGAGATTGTACAAATACCGTGGCCACAGAGATGTTGAGCCCAAAAGATCAATGCAGAAGCCAAGGTTGAAACATTTTTAACCACTTCAGCCAGAAGTGCAATGCAAATTATTTATGTCAACCTCATTTAGATGGCCAGATGCCAATCTTCAGTTAATTCAATTCACCTCATAGTGATAATGACAGCCAGCTGAAGGGCACTGAAAACTACAAGACTAAGGGGTCTGATAACATTCCAGCAATAGGACTTTTGTGCTGGTACTAGCCGCCACTCATTAACAAGCTATTCCAGTGAATGTACAACACTAATATCTTTCAGCCGATATGGAAAATCATCCAGTTATGTCCAGTCCACAGAACGGCAAGTCAAAACCTGGCCAAATACTCTCCCTTTAGTTTGCCCTCAATCATTTGCAGTGTAATGTATAATATTTATTGTTGACAGTGCTGCCAAGCAGCACTTGCTCAATAATAACCTGCTCACAGACAGTCAGTTTGCATTCTGCCAGAACCACTTAGCTCCTGACCGCATTATAGCTGTAGTCCAAATATGAACAAAAAGAGACCTGAAGAGGAAAGATGAGAGCGACTACCCTTGACTTCAGGGCTGCATTTGACCAGGCATGACATCAAGTAATTTTTGTATTCTAGCAAAGACACATCATGAGGTAACCACCCACACAAAATATGAAGACCATAGGAAGATGGAAGCAGGAATACATCATTCAGCCTGTCCTGCCACTCCGCTAGGCTATGGCTGAACAACTACCAGATCACGATATTCCTGTCCTCTTCTCAAATTCCTTGAAATTATTAATGTCCAAAAAATGTATCAAATTCTGCCTTGAAAATATGCAAGGATCGACCTTCCACAGCCCTCCGATGTAAAGAATTCCAAAAATTCACCATGTGAATGTAGAAGTTCCTCCACCTTTCAGGATTAAATGGGCTACCCCTTGTCCTGAGATTATGGTCTCTTGGTTCCAACTCACCAGCCCAGGGGAACCATCCTAATTGCATTTGCCCAAGTCACACCTGCAAGAAAGAGATGTCATTTCATTGAAACTTTGACATTCTAGAGAATAATTCCAAATCCTGCTATTACAGTGATTAATTTGATGAATCTCTGTTGCACTGCTCTGGCAGATGTATACTTCCTTAGAGAAAGAGACCAAAATCCTGTACCCAATACTCCAGGTATGGACTCACCAAGACTTTATGCAAGGGAATGCAAGACATTCAATATTCAATCCTGTATTCAAATGTAATGAAGGCCAATGTATAAATTTGTTTTTCTAATTGCTTCCTGTGCCTGTATGCTGACTTTTAGAGATTCACAAACAATGTTAACCAAGTTCTTTTGGGAAACACTTCCCAAAGTCTCATCATTGGAGAAATACTCTGCCTTGATTCCGACTAAAGTAGATAATTTCACATTTAATCCACATTATGTTCCATCTGTCATTTTCTTACCATTCACCTAGCCTGACCAAGTTGCCTCAAAGCCACTGTGCATCTTCCCAAGTTTTCTGTCATTGACAAATTTGGTTTCAACATCAAAATATAAATTTTGCAGATTGTGAACAGCTGTCAAGAAAATTTGTTTTGCAAGACTGCATCAACAATCTTCCCTCCCACAGACAGTCTCCATTCATAGCCCAACATTTGATATTAAGATTCGAAAATAATATGATCAACATTTGAATGCTTCATCAGAACTATCATTTCAGCAGATCATGCTTGATGTAGTTGGTACTATCCATATAAATGTTGGCAGAATATGCACAGTACATGATGCCAGTATAATTAATGCAGAACTGGTCATAGTAAAACAGATGTCAATGGAAATCAGAAGGCAACTCATTGGTTGGAGTCATACATAACTAGCAAAAATGAAGACGGTTGGGTTGTTGGAGGTCAGTCCTCAGTCCCATGGCATCTCTTAGGAGTTCTTTGAAATGAAAACAAAAAAAAAAATCAACCTGTTCAGATACTTGAACCCAGGCCTCCTGGCCAGACAAAGTGACATTACGATTGTACTACTGGGGCCTAGAATAGTGTCTAGACCCAACTATATTCAACTGCTTCTAAATTGATCTTCCTTCCATAAGTTCGAAGAGAGGATGTTCACTGATAATTGCATAATATTTAGTACAATTAATGTTTCTTCAGACATTTAAGCAGTCCATATTCAATAAGTCATTGCAAAGATAGGCAAAAATCAATTATAACCATCTTTAGCCAGAAATGCAAAGTTGATTTCAATTCACCTCCTTGAGGTTCATATTATTTTAAACGACAGGTTTGAGTAAATTCAATTTAGTGTGTTGTGGAGTTATCAAGCAACGGTTGAGATACTGTACACAAGTCATTCTGCTATAACGCGCATTTTGTTAACATAAATTTGCTGTAATTTAACTGATGAATTGTTGACACTTTCTAAAGCACAAACTTTTAAAACGTAGGCTGCTTGTACATCGCCAACACTTGAAGTGTTCTTTCTACAGCACAATGTTTCTATAAACCGTGTTGCACAAGGATACAACAATCGCATTATAGAACTACCTGTACTGCAAATGTAGTTGGAGTCATACCAGACACACAGGAAAATGGCCATGGTTGTTAGAGGTCAGTCATCTCAACTTGAGGACCTATCTGCAGGAATTTCTCTTTGGTCGTGTCCTAGGCCCAAGCATCTTCAGCAGCTTCATCATTGACTTTCATCCATCATAAGGTTAGGAGTAGGGTTGTCGATGTTGATGATTACATAACGTTCAGCACCATTCACAACTCCTCAGGTTCTCAGTAGTCTGCATTCAAATGCAACAAGATCTGGACAATATCCAGGCTTGGGCTGACAGGTGGTAAGTAATATTTGTGCCATATAATTGCCAGGCTACAATTATCACCAATAAGAGACAATCTAACCACCACCCCTTGACATTGAATGGTGTTCCACTATCAACATCCTGGAGTTATCATTGACCAGAAACTCAACTGGACTCACTACATAATGGCTACAAGAGCAGGTTAGAGGCTAAGAATACTGCAATAAATAACACCTCCTGAATCCCTAAAGCCTGTCCAACATCTACAAGGCACAAGTCAGGAGTGAAAATGTGTTGCTGGAAAAGCACAGCAGGTCAGGCAGCCCTTTTCCAGCAACACATTTTCAGCTCTGATCTCCAGCATCTGCAGTCCTCACTTTCTCCTACAAATCAGGAGTGTGATGGAGTATTCCCCACTTACCTGGATGAAGGTAGGCCCAAAACACTCAAGCTTGACACTGCCCAGGACAAAGCAGCCCACTTGATTAGCACTACATCTGCAAAAATCAACTCGCTCCACCACTGATGCTAAGTAACAGCAACGTGCCCTATCTACAGTGCACTGCAGAAATTGAACAAAGATCCTCAGACACCACCTTCCAAACCCATGACCACTTCCACCTAGAAGATATATCGGAAGACAACCACTTTCAAATTCCCCTCCAAGCCGCTCATCATCCTAACTTGGAAATATATTGCCGGCCCTTCACTGACAATGGGTCAAAATACCGGAATTCCTTCCTAAATGGCATTGTGAATCAACCTACAGCAGGTTGACTGCAGCAAGTCATAAAGGTAGTTCATTATCACCTTCTCAAGGGCAACTGGGAACAGTCAATAAGCGCTGGCCAGCCAATGTCCACATCTCACAAATGATTTTTTTTTTAATTATTTGTTAATTTATTTCACCTCATTGTAAATATACTTGTTGAATTGAATGGTCACATGAAATATGCATTTTTCAAGTGATTTATGCTGTAAATGAAGTATAACAGTGATGCGTATATCCCCTGTATAACCTTTTATTTAATGTGCATTTTTCATTGATTATATGGATCTCTTGGTCATCTGAAATATTTGATCAACCAGGACATTCTTGGTCCCATGAATGCCAGTTAATAAAAAGCTGGTGGAACAACTGCAAATGGTGTTTAAAAAGCATCTAGGATACCTTGAACAGTCTCTTTAAAAGGATAAAATTGCATTGGAAGCAGTTCAGAAGACAAACACAGCTGACTCTTGTGATTAAAGGGTCCCTCCCATCCCCAGGAAATAATTAGTAGGTTGGGGCCGATACTTGGGTTTAGTAAAATGAGAGATCCTGCTTTGAGACATAGTATTTGGGAGATTTCCTCACATGGGAGAAATTTAGAAGTAGGGAGGCACAGTTCAAAAAGAGGGGCCTACTATTTAACAGAGTTATTAGTCTTTGGAAATTTCAGTGAACCTCGGTTGCAGGGAGGTTATGAGAAAGAATTTTGAAGGACCGAATGTATCTACACTGGGACAGAGAAGTATTAAATTAGGGATAGTCAGCACAGATTTGTTAAACGAAGGTCATGGTTGAGAAAATTGAACAAATTTTTGGCAAGTAACCAGTGTTGACAATGTAGTATATATTCGATGCAGTATACGTGAACTTCAGCGAGGCCTTGGATAACATCTCACATGGCACATGACTGGTCAAGAAAATAAAATCAGATGGGATCCAAGACAAAGTGGCATGTTGGATCCAAGATTTACATGCAGGAAGCAGAGCAAGATGGTAGAGGGATACTTCTGTAACTGGAAGTCTGTATCCAGTTGGGGTTTGCAGGATTTGGCATTGGATCTCTTGCAGATTGTACTTTTAAGGGATTTAGACTTGAACAGAGGGTACAGTAGTAAATACAGGTGTTAACAGATTTCACAATGACATTAAAAAACTGATCAGACCGAGACAGCAGTGCTAAATGGATTTTAGCCTGAAAAGATAATATACTTGGAGGACTAACAAGGTAAAGGATTTATTATTAATTGTAGGACCCTGGAAAGCACAGAAGATCAGAGACCTTGATGTATCTAATTAGAGATCCCGAGAGGGGATTAGAGGGGGGAATGTGACTACAGAGATTTTGTTGGTTGGTCTCCCAACTGTGGGCCTGAGTAGTCACCTTCACAGTTTTCTTTACATTTTTTTTTAAATCGACTGCGAAGTTGGTCGAACCTCCACGTGGTATCCCCTCCGGTAACGGCCTGGTAGAGGAAACCCGATAAACAGAGGGGCGGTATTTTAACTGTTTTACTGTGATTTTATCAATCCAGATTTTATCTCTATTTTATCTTGTTTTTATCTGGCTTGATTTTATCTATGGGAAATGGTTTTAATGGGCCTCTTCCATTGCTAGGGTATTACTCTTTCCAGGCCGGCTAATACGACCTAAAGAATTAATACGAGACGGCTGGTAGCCTTCGGTCAATTTGTGGAAAAACCTTGTTAAGTGTGGCGATTTTATCTGGTTGGGTGGGAGACCAGGAAAATAACCACCCCGCATGGTTGCATTTGGTGGCACCGTATGCAAAATGTATTAGCCATACAAGGTAAAGGTCATCCACCTCAACACAAACAGATGAGACCATTAGGATACTTTTGACATGGTCGAGATGGGACAAAGTCAAGTTGAAAGATCTGTTGAGATGGCCCCTCTCAGATCCTGTCCTCTTGACAACCGGACAATTTTTAATTCGAATTTTAAAGGGCTTTTGATTTTAGTCTTAATAGAGAACCAGAGAAAGAGGTCTTTGAACCTAGGGTTATTCCACTGGTTGTAAATGATAGGAGTAAAATAGAGTTAATAATTAAATATCCTATAGATACTTTTATATGTCAGTTTTGCCATAATATTTATAATACGACAGGTCAGTTTAGAAAGCATTTAAATAAATGTAATGGGATAAAGTCAGTTAGAGTTAGATATAGCAGATGCGACTGGGAGGGCAGCTATCATGCAGTCGTATGTCATTATGCTAAATGTAATGGTAACAAAGAAAATAGAGAAGCAGATAGCACTTTCAAATGTGAGTTATGTCCACTTAAATTTACTACGGCTATAGGGCTAGGACAGCATGAGAGGCACATGCATCCTGCAATAGAAATATGAAAAGGAATAAAAGTAATAATAATGGAAAGGTAGAGAAAAATAAAAAAGGAGTTTGGTCCAGCTTCGAAGTAGAATTGTTAAAAAGACTAGAGCAAGAATTTAGTGGCCATAGAAATATTAATAAATTAAATCGCTGAAAAGTTAGAAACAAAAACACCAAAACAGATTTCAGATAAAAGACTATTGACTAAATAAATTAAAAGCAGCAATAAAAGGGAGGAAAATACTCAGTGAGAAAGTAGTCCTCAGTAACGATAATGACGAGAATAGGGAAAATTAACTGAGAATTGAGGAAGAAATATTAAATGAAATAGGTATTTAGAGAATTAATAGGGACGAGGCAAATGTAGACTCGTCTAATAAGTCATCAACAGAATTATTAAACATTATTGAGGATAGAATAAGTAGTAATAAACGAGAAGTGGCAAATGAAAATTATGGATGAGATTATAGGTCAGTTATTTAAAAAGATAGATAAGATGAAGGAGGAAAGGTTGAATATAAAAGCTAAAAATAAGAGCACTTGACAAGATAACGGGGTCATAATTAGTAATGCAAAAAAGAAGTATAGTAAGAAAAAAGGACAATTTAAGTGAATACAGATGCTTTATAAATTTAAAAGACAGTGCTTAGCTAGATCACTAATGGGGACCCCTACAAAATGTATATGTCCGTTAAGTAAAAATGACGGAGAGATATTTTAGTAGCAAACTATCAGTTTTAAATGAAAAAAGTAATTTAAGAGGTTTAGTCAAATATAAAGGTGGTTTAGATGGTTCGCTAGGCAATATGCTGATCAGTTGAGGATGTCAATCAAGCCGTTAAGGCGATTGATGTCAAAACTGCAGCAGGGCCTGATCAGTTATTGGTTAAAGATACAATTCGAGTATTTAATAAGGATAATAATGTAATTTCAAGAATTTTTTTCAATTTGGTTAAAAACGGGTAATATTCCGGACTCTATGAAAATTAGGACAGTATTAATCCCAAAAACAAAATGAGGAGGAAGAACTTAAGGATATACAAAATTGGAGACCGATAACAATAGGTCCAATTTTATTAAGATTATGTACCAAAATTATTGCGAAAAGGTTAAGCGAGGTAGTTATTTTAAATAAACAACAGAAGGGTTTCCTCACTGGAGTCGCTGACTGTGAGGAAAATATCAAAAACTTCACGAATATTATTAATGAAGCCAAGAAAAGAAAAAAATTAGCAGTAGTGTTTGTAGACTTGGCTAAGGCCTTTGACACAGTGGGGCATAAATTGATAATCAATTCATTGAAAAGACTGCAGCTTCCCCCAGAATTTATCAAGTTAATTACTAATTTATATAATTATACAGTAATGGAGGGTTTTTAAACTGTAAGACAAGCTTGATTAAGATTTTAAAGGGAGTAAAGCAGGGTGATTCCTTGTCATCCATTCTTTTTAACATTGTAAAGGACCCCCTCATCAGCAAGCTTGAGGGTAAAAGAGGGATCTTTTTGGGTCCCATAGGTGACAGTTATCACTGTGCATCTCTTGCCTTCGCAGATGACGTAGCTCTAGTTAGTCAATCCTACGAAGGTATAATACACAATTTAAAATTAGTGCAAAAATTTTGTGATAATACTGGGTTAGAAGTTAATGTCAAAAAGACAAAAGGTTTTCATTTTATGTCTAGGAATAAAACTTTTATCTATAACAGTAAGGTAAATTGGAAGTTTAATAACAACGATATACAATACATAGAGCCAGGAAGTACGGATAAGTATTTAGGCGCAAAAATAGATCCTTGGATTGGAATAAGTCAATCACATTGGGAAGATCAGCTTAGTAAATGGATTAAGAATTTAAAGGGTTCGTTATTAAAGCCAGTGCAAAAATTTGAATTATTAAAAAAATTACCACCTTATATTATCTGTGGCTTCCCAGAATTATTTAAATAAGTTAGATAATTTAATTAAGGGTTCAGTAAAAGAAATGTTGCATCTCCCACAATCAATCACAGATGGGATGCTATATGCTAGAAGCTGTGACGGTGGCCTTGGATCGAGTAAATTATCAACTCTTATTCAGAGTGCTGTATTAAGAAAATTTGAATCGTTATATAATTCTTCAGATGAAATTTTACATGCCTCATTTGCGTTTGAAGGGACTAGTATAACGACAAAAACGGAAAATTTGAGCAATTTGAAGGTACTTAAAGAAATCTGGAATCCATTTTTAATCAGCCAATCGGAAGAAAGAACGAGTGTCGATGATAGTGAGAATATTGAAGGAATTGAAGAATATAGCAGTAAAAATTACATTAAATGAAGAGAATTGGAGTTGCAGAAATGGATGGCCTTGCCCTGCCAGGGCGCAAGCATTTATTACTTTAAAAATGATAAAATCTCCAACAATTGGCTGAAGGGAATACAATACATGAAGACCTTGAAAGTGATTAATTCAATTCTCCTATGAACAAACCTGTATCCAACCAGGATGACATTATCACATGGGAGGCCATTCAATGTAAAGAGCTGCAACAAAGGAACTGAGACGATTGCACATATATCGGGCTGGTGCCCATATGTGAAAAATATGCGTATTAAAAGATATTAACAGGATAGTGGAAGAAACAACTAAATTTGTTAAAACTAAAGGATGGACCACTTACATTGAACCCCGCATTAAGGATAATACAGGAAAACTTTGGATTCCAGATATAATATTTAAGAAAGAAATATTTAAATTTAAGAATAATATTAGTGTTGTGGACTTTACAATTCGGATGGATAACCAAAAAATTCGTTACAGCTAGCTTGGGATAAGGAGGTGGAAAAATATAAACATTTAAAGAAGGAAATCATGGATCTTATTGAAGGAACCTGTATATCTTTCTATGGATTTGTGATAGGATCCAGAGGCAAATGGTTCAATAAGAACAATGATCTGATGAAAGAACTCGAGATTGTAAAAAAGAAGACATTTGCACAGAATCTCATAAATCTTGTTTTATCCTTGACTCCTGAGCTGCTCAGAATTTTTATGGACCTTTAATGGACTCTGTCAAATAGAGAAACTAATAATTAATTTTTAATAGTTTATCTGATTTTATTACGTTTTAGATAGTATTTTAAATGTTAGAATGATTTTAGTAATAAAGTTACTTGTTTTTAGATCACAGTAATGGTGGTGGGTAGTTAGGGTGAATAAAATTAAATCTGCACTTGCCAGCACAACGGGTGATGAGCTAGTTGGGTAGCTAACTTGTCGGTTGAATAACCCGAGCTCAATCTTCGCTTGGTTCCGCTCTCCAATGATTGATCCCGTTCCCTTTAACATCATCTGACTGTGGTTAGCTAGATAGGGGTTACTTTTATGTCAACGAGCGACGGAAAAACTCGAAAAGGACACAATCCATTCAGATGGTGAGTGCAATAATAGAAGGGCAAATAGTTCAGACAGCACATGGGCTTCCCATTAGTAGCTGAAACATAGAATACAAAAGTTGAATAGTGAAAATGATACTAGAATTGTGTAAGATCTGGTTAGGTCACAACTACAGTTCTGGTCACATAGGAAGGATGGCATTTCATTAGACATTCTCAGAGGAAAGATTGGACAGGCAGGACTACTAACTTTGGAGCAGCAATGGTAGAGAGGGGACCTGATAGAGGTGTATAAAGATTGAAGAGCATAGATGTGGTGGATATAAAATGCACTTCTTCCATTAGTAGGTCAGTAACCAAGGGGCACCAATCTAAGAGATAGAAGACTAAGAGGAAAAATGCTTCTCAAAGTCTTGAATTCATTGCTGGAGAGGGTAGTTGAATTAGAAACATTTGCAACGTTTAAGCTGGATTCAGATATTCACTTGTGTTGCCATAGCCTTAGGCCATGGATCAAGAACTGAAAATGGGATTAGTGTTATCAGGTCTTGGTTGACCAAAATGGACATAATGGGCCAAATGGCCTCAGTCTGTGCTGTATGTATTTATGAGAAAGCATTAAGGCTGGATCATTGAATATATTTAAGTCTGACTTAGATAATTTTACAGTTGAGGGAATTAAGTGTCAAGGGAGCAAAGTCCAATTAAACCCCCAACCAAACCAGCCATGATCTATCAAATTTTGGATCAGTGGTGCTGGAAGAGCACAGCAATTCAGGCAGCATCCGAGGAGCTTCGAAATCGACGTTTCGGGCAAAAGCCCTTCATCAGGAATAAAGGCAGAGAGCCTGAAGCGTGGAGAGAGAAGCTAGAGGGGGGTGGGGGTGGGGAAAGAGTAGCATAGAGTACAATAGGTCAGTGGGGGAGGAGATGAAGGTGATAGGTCAGGGAGGAGAGG